>NC_056739.1:1863033204-1863111175 GCF_019279795.1 Protopterus annectens
CCTTAGGCTCCATCTACATCCCATCCCGGACCCTCCGTACTTCTAACCAACAATTACTTGATATCTACCACCCAAAAAGGTCAGTAGGCAAACTACTCTACATTGCCCATGCTTGGAACAAACTTACCCTTGATTTATGTTCAATCCTCCACACCTCACACTTTAAAAATGAACTAAAAGCTTATTTTCTCAATTCCAGAACCTGCCCTTGCCATGACCCTACCCAGTCTTCCTTCCCTTTATGTACCCTCAAAAGGACCATACTTAGTACCTCATTACACCTCTCTCTCCAATGTATCTACTATGCATTTGCACAATTTTATACAAACAAAAAATGTTTATTGTTGACCTATTGAACTATATCAATGTAAAATTGTTACTTAGCTTCTTTTTAATGCAACTTTAACTTTATGCATGTAACCCAACATATATGTGAATCGTTTTGCTATAACTGCTATTATATCAATATTGTTTAAAATTGTACTTGTTTTAAAATGTATTACTGGAGCTTTTCTCCTCGGGTCTCCACTGAAAATGGGCCACAAGCCCAGCTGGACAAACCCAGTTAACAAATGTCAATAAATAAATAAATAAATACATAAATATAGAATGACATGCTGATGCAATACACAACTGGAAACCCTTGAATATGAATGACAGTATGAGCGGGTCCATTTAAAAATATAGATATGAGCACTTTGATAAAATCTGATCTGCTTTACTTCTTACAAAACTAGCATATCCCTTCATATGCCCATGCCTTCCTTATGTTTATGTGTCAAGCCAAAAGATTTGATGGAGAAGCTGATTTATTTTATTAGTGATAGGTGTACTTTGGTTGAGGATGTAACTGAATTAGGCTGAATGGGTTCTTTTGGATGCTAGTCCTCCAGAAGAAAAGGGGTTTAGATGCTTTTGAAAAACAGAAAAAAAAGATGCAGCATAAACACTGGGCCCCTACCCCTGCACCCAAACAGATTCTACTACAAGCTGTCATAATCAGAATAATGTTGCACATTTGTACTACAGTAAAGTCTAAAAGCTGCAAAAATCAATTCATAAAAGATCAGTGTCTGAAAATGCAATAACACATTTTACAAAATATTATATACTTTCCATCTGGTGACATTACTCTTTAGCATTCTCCTGAGTCACAGACATGTAAAAGGGTATTGTATAACAAGAATATAAGCAAGATAGTGTAACTCTTTTGTCTGTCACCAGGAATTGTTGTCACTCTAATCAGAACCAAGTATTCAATAAAATCTATGTAGACACTGTTTAGAGCCTACATGACTTTATCTGTGTACATGGCCACAGTTCCGCCCCAGCAGCACATCATACATATTAATTAAGGAATGCTGCCAAGGGAGATCAGAGGTACATGAATACTGAATCTGTGCAAGTAGCAGTGTAGACGCTGTCCCGTACTTGTGGACTGTCCAGAAAATGGTCTGGACAGGTAGTAAGCACAGGACAGCAATTTTTTTTATTTTTTAAGTTTAATGTGCATTTGCACAGTGTGGCATGGTGCTTAGTAATGCTGAGCTGCATTATACATATGCACCTGACATATGTTATATGTCTAAAAATAGAAACTGGATGTAATCAATTGTAGTTGCTCCTTTTTTATTTTTTTTTTCCTCCCTGTTTGCACAGAGTGGCACACTGCTTAGCAATGCTGAGCTGCACTTATACATAAGCACCTGACATCTGTTATATGTCTGAAAATAGAAACCAGATATATTTAATTGTTTTGGTTCTGCAATGCTTAGCAATGAACAACCTCACCCAGCTTTGCTGCATACCGCTAGCAGAGATTATAGTAGTATATGTGAATATATATTGCTTCCCTGCACTTTCTTAGTGGCTAGATGGGTTGAATGATGAGATGTAGTGTAGTAGGTCTTGGATTTGAGTACTGATATGCTGCATAATTTTTGTTTTGAGAATGAGTCAGCTGACTGAAACATCACTGTAATGTAAAATAAAAGATAGTTATATTTAGCAAAGGTGTACAGTGCTCAGCCTCACTTAAATGGTTTCTGCAAGTTTGCATTGTGCTCAGCTTTGCTGAAACATGGTTAAAAGTCCACCCTGTTTATGCACTGCTCATCATTGCTTATATTCACTTAAATGGGTTGTGTGAGTTTGCGTAAAGCTAAGTGATGCACAGCTTTTTTGAAAGTTGCAGTATGACGTGTAAAGGTGGAAATGCATCCAATATAAAGGCCAATTGGTGAGAATTTCACACCATTCATTGGAGTTGTCATTTGGCTGCTGATATGCCTGGTAGTGCTGATGAGCGAGCAAGCTTTTGGGTGCAGAGATGGGGTATGCAGGAGTCCAGAGTGTTGTTGGACTCCTGGTCCACAACTGTGTACCCCGGCTGCTGCAGTGGGATTACCAGGGCTTAGAATGTAAGTCTGATGCCTGGGATTAGTTGGCTAGGGACTTTACCAGTGCTACTGATATCCCCTGCACTGGTGAGCAATGTCGTCACCACTATGAGAAGGAAGAGGGGAACTTTGGACACCTGAGTCCAAGAAGCATGGGCTGGGTGCACCCCACAGATATATAAGTATGTTTCCCAGTGATTTATAAGTATACAAACTGAATATGTGCAAAACTGGTATGCATAGTGCTTTCTTTCTCTTACAACAGCTGCAGAAGAGAGAACTCACAATGTGCAGTCTCATGCAAGGCTTCTAGCCAGGATGAGGTATGAGTGTGGTGAGTAGGAAAAAAGCAAAGCAATAACCTAACATATAATGTACTATCAAGATTAAAAAAGTATTTACAGAGTTTGCAGTCCTAACAGTCAGGTATAGCATACTTGGGAACTGTAATATGTTAAGTAATGTGTCAGTGACTACCTGAAATGGTAAGCTAAGTTAAGTCAAGTAACCATGCATTATTGTGTAGTATAGCTTACAAGCATCACGTGAGGTTGAGGCCTACCAAGATTAAAAGTCACTGTTCTGCTGTGCTCATTGTGTGAAATATGCTGTAGATTGCACTCAGATAATGACTCTGGTAAATGGATTATTACTTACAGGTCTGACACAGCTATCTGTGCTGTACATGTCAAACTTGAAGCAACAGTAATACATAGATTATAAAGGGTGATGGTGTTGTGATATGTACTGCTTCAAAATAAGAATAAAAATAAGAAGTGGTCATTAGTCTTGTAGTCACTGCATGTGTGTTCTAATCTAACACCAGTCAACTGTACAAAGGAATGAATAAAGACTGCTGAAAACCTGTCTGATAAAGGCAGTGTAATACCTATAGTAAGTTGCAGGTCTGAGTTCTGGCCGGTTTGTGCCATATAATGCTGTGCATTCCACTCAATTGAAGAACAAGGTGTATTGGTAAGGTAGCTTTTGTTTTGGCCAGATATGCATGTGTATAAATGCCAGATTCTAAGGTAACTTACCAATAAAAGTGTAAAGCTGGATTGTGCATTGTGAAGTAATCTGTTCAAATAAATGTGCAATACAGCTGTATTCACTGTATGTGTATGACACCAGTCAACTGTAAAACGAAAATGAATAAAGACTGAAAAAAATATTGTCTGATAAATGCAATTCAAAACCCACAGTAAATTTAAGCCTCTGTTATGGCCATTTTCAGTCAAATAATGCTGTTTATTTCTCCCAGTCCAGGAACAAGGTATATGGGTAAGGTACCTCAAGTTCTGGCCAGATATCCATGTGTAAAAGTGCCCGATTTTCAGGATCAGTATCACTAAAGTGTAAAGCAGGATTGCTCCTTGATAAATACTCTTTCCCAGTAAGTCTGAAGTATTCCTGTATGCACTACCATGTCTTTCATAATCTCACATCCGTCAACTGTTACATTTAGTGCACATGTTTCTTGGAGTCACAGCTTGTGGGTTCTAATCCCACGGCAGCCAACTAAGAAATCACTGGCTGTCTACTTCAATTAGTGTACATGAATGTACCTCTCAACTGTCATGATTTTTTGGAATGTAGTGACTAATGCCCCAAATATATGGTCATTGATTAGCAGAAAAATGACATTACTTGGAATGCAATTTTTGGCAAATCCATTTACAGAACACCTTGGTAGTAATGTATGAGCACACTACGTAAAACAGTTCCCTGTAGTTGTGTACCTGCATTTGTTAGTGCTTGGCCCATACTGTCCCATGCTAAAAGGTTGAGAGCTATGTACATGTAACATCATCTATACAAGAACTGAAGTCACTGTACACACAAGTGACACTGCACACTTGTAGAAGTATCTGTTATTAGTCTGTGTATTAATATCAACTGCAAGGTCATTAATAATATGTTTTTCTCTCTCTACCCACCCCATATCTTCTCTAATTTATTATTATGACATTTATTAATTTATTACTGTTATTTGTTATTATGGTTTGATATTAATATGTTCTTTTAAACTAACTGTTAAGTTGCCCTTATGGGTTATGTGATACTGATTTGCTGTTAACATACTTATCGTTATGTTATTTATTGTTGTGTTCCTCACAATATTCCTTAATATGCATTTGGATTAATCAATATTATCTTCCATTATGTTAATACTAACTTTGGTTTGGTTATTACTTATCTTGCCTTATATTTATATCTAATTTACTGCAGTGCAACAAGGTAGACTGGTTCCACACAATCCACCGACCTTGCCTCCACCAGTCATGGCACTGGGGCCCAGCACATCTGGGCCACAGCTTGATGGTGCCCCCTCTGCTGCCCCTGCACTACCTGTGGTGTCGGGTATTTCTGCCTCACAAGCTGGGGCTGGGAACCCCACTGGGAGATGAGGTGGAGGGGTGATTTTGTCACCCATCAAGAACTGCCAGGTATGGTGCACAGGGTGGTTGTACGATGTTTCGGTGCACTCCTGCGCCAGATGGAGGACATGCTCAACATCCTGGTGGGGCAGCCTCACCCAACATGCCAGCTACCACCACTGCCATAACAGGAGCAGTGAAGGAGCAGTGCTGATAGTCCCATGGGTGAGGACTTGAGTCACACTGCTCCTGTGTGGATGCTCATGGGACTGCAATTTCACAACACCCTCCCCATCAAAGGTGTTCACCTCTCTCTTGTGTTACACACCAACCTTGTCTGCTGTCTTGTCTGTTTGTAAATGCTTCCTCACCTTCCCAACTTACCTCACCCACATGTACCTATGTCCCTTCCCCAACATTCCACTCTCAACTTAAAAAAAAGAGCACCTGCACCCCCCCCAAAAAAAATCACCCCATACATACCTCTCAATTTCTCACACATGTCCACTGGACACACATAATTTGGTCCAAATGGCTTGACAATGCAGTTAGGTTTTCTACACCCCTCTCTGGGGGTGACAGTCCAAATTCATCTAAAAATTCTGTCACAGCGCACAGTTGTTGCTGATGAAGAAATTGATAGCTATGGTTCTTTCCTACACCTGTCATGGACATCCCTACCTGCCTTTCCCTATGTTTTTCCCTCTGCTTGCACCCCTTTTCACCACTGTCCTATTTCCCCATTTTTCTTTTCTTTAAAGATCTTTAGCGCAACGAGGCATGGAGTGCTACATCACTTAACTATGCTAAATAACTCTACATTGATATATGCTTTTGTAAAAAATATTAATCACATTCAAAATGTACACCTGCGCCCTATTTCAAGCCTAAGACTTTTGCACCTGCACAACAGTGGCTCAACCCACCAAGCCAAACAGCTGCTAATTAACACAGGTGTTTAAATTAAAACATAGTAATGCTCAAGTTTTCATCATTAAGCATGTTTAAGCGATGCTGCTCATTGCACCACACCGGCCAAACCAGCTGAACAAAATATAGAAAAATATTACTGTAATTAGAATTCTACTAGGAAAATACATCACTATAAAGCCATACACACAATAATGAATGTAAGTAAGGTATGTAATAGCAGGTAACCCTGCAAGTATATGTACAACATGTAAAAATACACTTGCTAAAACAATGTAAAAATGGGATTTTAACTGGGACTCTAATAGAGAAATACAGCATTCTAAAGCCATATAATCTGACCAAATCTATAAATAAAACTGGGACAATTTTTAAATATTGCTCTTACACACTTAGAAGGATGATAGGCTAACAGGTATGATTTAGCATGAATGCCTTGAAGTATATGGAAGTCTGAAACTCAAATGTCTGTCAATATTTTCTGGCTTCATTATTTAATGTTTAACACTAATTTGCCAGAAAACTACAGTGTAATGAATAAGAGAAATAAAATAGGAGGGCAAAATCTGGACATTCTGTAAAAATCTGTACAGATGAGAGGTATGCATGTAAGTGCAGAGTGTAACAGCAGATAACTGTGGAATGATATCTACAACATGTAAGAATGCATTTGCTATCTCAGTGATACTGTAATACAGTCTGTAAAATACATTACAAGCAATACTTTCTGATACACATGGACCTAGGTTCAACTACAGCTGCCTCTACTAATGAAAATGCAGGTATGTGGACATCAACATTATATATTGTCATGTATGTCTGTCTTATCACCTATATATCCACCCAAAAGCAGTACAGATTGAATGTCTGCATCTAAGTAATAGAACACAAAGGGCTACAGTTAGGACCACTGTTAACTACTCCTAGTACAACCCTAGAAAGTGTAGAGAATGTCAGGTCACCCATTATCCTGAATTCCCACAGGATTTTGAAGTATGTACTGAAATTGTGGCTTAGTAATATGACACTGAAGCCAACATGACTTGGCACCTGTCCAACTGCATGACATAATGGTTAATCCAACCCTTACCTTTCTCTAAGACACACCAACCATTTTGTCTTTGATTGTGGTACTGTTACTGTTGGCTAACATACTTACCTTAAAAACATGCCTTAATTTGCTGTAGAATGGGTACCTTCAATCTGGCTGTGCATCTACAACAAGGGTGCCACAGCTCCCACACTTACTCTTGCAGCTTGTTGTCCTCCAAAGTGTTCACACTCTCTGCCTATGCCTATTGCCTACAGCACCAGCTTCAGCTTCAGCCTGTAGTACACAATTCTATATGTAAAACGTAGCTGCTGCAGACATACTCTCTATGATGACGTATCTTACCCCAGTAATTTCCAGCGCATCATATGAGAAAGGGGTTCTAATCTACATGGAGGCCTTATATCTTGTTTAGTGGTTTCAGGTCATTGGCTGATTATACTGCAAATCAGCTATGTTGGCTGCAATTAGCATTTCAGAAGCACAGATTGGTTAAGAGCCAGTCACCCGGTAATGACAACCATGTTAAAATGGAAAACAGCTAGCTAGGGGAACCATTGAGTATGAGAGTGTATTCACACAGCAAACATTTTGTCACAATCTTTATATATCTGCACATATCAACAGAGGAGTATTGTACTCCATCAAGTATGTAACCCTTTTGTTTGCAACATGATGCATATGTGTGAATATACTTAGGGGGAATGGGGATTACAGCATAAGGCTTTCTGAGAACTGTAATGATGACATGTCATTGATCTCCATATTTGTTACACCTACAGAGGAAATAAGGTGCATCAAGGGTGGAATGTTGTTTGTCATTTTGGTGCACTGGCCTCTTGGGAATGTCCCTTTATAGGGGTTGTAATAATAGACTATTTGTTTGGCACTGTTGTTTTTACATATTATCGGGGGAGTTACCTGTACAGGCCACACTACAATGGACTCCTGTGTTGGGTGTGAGATCATACAGCAGTATCTGTCATGGCACAAACCAGAATAGCTGACTTTTGCTATTATCTTAGTTGCATCCACACCCTTAGCATGTTTGCACATTGTGGAATATGAGATGTGTGATCAAGGAGTGGATGCCGCCAGCCATTCTGTTATTGCTGTATCTCTACATAGTGTACTGTGATGTATCTGATCTTGACATGTGTTCCCATTTTGTTGTCTTTCAGGAAAAATGAATGCAAGATGCCAGGGCCCCTTTATAGATGCCAATAATGATATAATCCTGGAAGGCCTCCATCAACACCATGAACTCCTACTGTCCAGGGGAAGACAAAACAGCAGGCATCATCGTGGGCTGACCTGGTGTGTGATGTTAATGCAGTCGGTCACCAGAGCAGGACATATGAGCAGGTTCGACACCGTGGGACTGACATGATAAATGCCACACACAGAAGAGCAGCAGATGTGGCCAGGGATTGTGATGTCACCAGAGGAGGGCCTGCAGTGGAACAACCACTGTCAGCCACTGAGGAATTCCTGGCAAACCTAGGAACACACAACAGCTCCCAGGCATCCATTACAGCATATATCATGGATGTGGGTGTCACAATTTTGATGCCAGATGAGCATCCAGGAAGGCTTAGTTTGATCAGCATTGGAATACTGCAGCATTCAGTGTGTCAGGGTTACATAATTTTACATGGGTGTCAGGTGTTTGTTTTGGGGGAGGAATTTAACTGCAGTTTGAATTTTATGCTCAGATTTGAACTAACAGGGGCAACAATATCCTAGACCTAGTCATTACCAACATGAGTGACCGGTGTTCCACACCTGAAGTCAACTCCTCGTTGGTCAGATCCAACCATAAGCTAATCACCCTAGATATCCAACTCCCGCCCCCTCCCCATTAAGGAAATCATGGTAAAAAATTTCTTCAAAGCCTACTTCATGGTTCTTAAGACAGAAGTGGTGAACTTCATGACACCCATGCAGATGGACAATACAGTTACAACTGTTGACTCCTACACAGATGCACTCTATAAGCACTTACACAAGTACATAGATCATGCTATCCCAAACAGAACCAAGACGCTATCCACCAAAAAGGATGCCAATCTGGTGGTCCCCTGCCATAAGCAAACTCTACAACAGAAGGAAGAAACTGTTGCAAAAGAGAGTAAAATCCCATGAGTGGAGGAGTTCCCTGGTCAGCCTCAGTAAGAAGCCGAGATCCCTTATAAGATCCTCCAAAGCTAGCTATGAAAACAAAATCACCACTGATTTTAGGGACAACCACAAAGCATTCTATAGCTATGTCAAGAATCTCAATGGCAGCACCCTGATCTGCACTGAGTTACAGCACAACGGCATGAAAATTACAGAACCAACTGATATTGCCAATGTCCCAGCAGATAGGTTCAGTGCTAACTTTACTCCCTCACACCCCCTAAAGGGCCCATAGCTATACAGGAAGAATGCAGAGTCCCTGTAATCCCAACTACGTAGGTAAAAGCTGCACTTTCTAAAGCTAAAACCACAGCATCCATGGGAGTGGACAACGTCCCAGGCTGCGTTTTACATGAACTTCAGTACGAACTGTCTCCCCACCTAAGCACCATGTTCAGTCATAGTCTGACATCAGGGTTTGTGCCCACTGAATGGTGCACAGCAACAGTTATCCCATTTCACAAAGCGGGAGCCACCACCGATCCTGGGAACTATCGCCCTATTAGCCTGATGAGCCTGGTCTGTAAGGCCATGGAAGGTATTATCATGGAACTCATAAACAAAGACATTGGTAACCTCCAAACTCGACCCCACCCAGTTTAGGTTTGTGAAAGGCAGATCATGCCTCCTGAACCTGATTGACTTCTTTGAGGCAGTCACCAAAGCTGTAGACGAGGGTAAGGTGGTTCACACAGCCTATCTTGACCTCGCCAAGGCTTTTGGCACTATACCCCTTTCTGGAATTATAGCTAAATTCACTAAACTAGGTATAAATCGCTACATCACAAAATGGGTTACCAGTTGGCTTACTGACAGAACCCACACTGTAAAAGTTGCAGACTCCAAATCTGACTTCAAACCAGTGACAAGTGGAGTACCACAGGGTTCAGTCCTGGGACCTCTCCTGTTTGGTATCTACTTCTCTGAAGTACAGGCTAACACAGATGGCCTTTGACTAACAACGTTCGCAGGTGACTGAAAACTAGGAGCCATAGTTGAGTCCCCAAATGATGTAGACATCCTACATAAGGGCCTCACTGAGACAGATGCCTGGTGTCAGAGCCATGGCCTCAAGCTCAATGCCAAAAAGTGCATTGTCATGCCCTTTGTTAAAAACACTGGACCCATGAGCTACCACATATGTGGCAGTCTACTTAATGCCGAATGTGTGATAATAGACCTGGGGACCCTGGTGGACAGTAGTCTCTCCTTTGATAATCACATCACCACAGTAGTCAGTAAATTCTTATACATGGCCCACCTCATCACAAAAGGGTTCTCATCTAGGAAAAAAGAGGTAATTGTTCCCCTCTACTCGACACTCATTAGACCCATTATAGAGTACAATGCCCCTTTTGGAATGTACCTCACAAGACATCTGCAGCAGCTGGAAAGGCCACAGACGTACCTCACAAAAATGATTACTGGCCTCAAACAGTTGCCCTACACTGACCATCTCAAAAAATTCCAGCTTTACTCCGTAGCATATTGCCTACTCCAAGGTGATCTCTGCCTAACATATAAAGCTATGTCAAACCCAGAGCTGTTGGATATGCTACACCTAAAGAAATCCCAATCCCTCCGAGCTACATGCTCTAGGGGCATAACCTTGTCACCACAATAAACAGGACATGCTGGGGGGCTAGATTCCTGTGCCAGAGACTTCCCATACTCTGGAACAAGCTACCCATCTATGTCAAGCAAAGTTCCTCATTAGCACTCTTCAAGAAAAATCTTGATAAGTGGATGGAAAATAGGAAATACACCCCGGGGATCACTTCTGTGGCTCTGCTCGACAGCGGCATAGGAAAATAACTTTCTTGGGTGGCATAAGCCAGGGAACCTTGTTGGCTAGGCTTACTTAGGCCATTGGGCCAATAGCCTAGTACCTACCTCTGAACCTATGAACATAGTAGCTACTGTAAATGTGAGATATATAGACATATTACCCTGTTATAGTGCAACATGCAGTGATGTTTACATTACCTCTCCCTCAACTTTTCACAGGTCCATCAGGAATCAAACAAGGCTATGGTCCTGCTCCTGGCAAGCACAACACTGTTTTGTTACAGATATAGATTTAGTGCAATCTATTCCCTAAAGTGTCATCCCAGGCCTGCTGGTTGGATTGATGTAATGTCTGCATGATTGTCAACTGCACAGATATTTTCTGATTGTCATACCTATGCCTTGTAGGTGTGACCACACTGATAGATGTGACAATATTGTCAGGACATTACAGACTGCCATATGTGTCAACTGTGCAGAATGTTGACAAATGCCAACAGTGTACCTCATTGTTGCTGATGAGATTGTTGTTTAAACAGCTTTTATTTACAAGTAACTACAGACATTTGTTGGAAAATAATGTCCTCATGTCCTACTATATGAAGTTGGGGGTTAAACAGGTCTGTAATAGTGATAGCAGTATATACAGCTTAACATATATTGCAACACAGTACTGCAGAGTGTAATAGTGCAGGTATTAATGTACTGCTTTTCCCTTTTTATCACAGGTGACAAGGGGGTTGGTCTCTGTCTCCTTCACAACCTGATGTCAGTGTCTCTTCTGACTCTGATGATGATGGTGGCCAAAGTGAGGCACAGGTGGGGCTTGCAGGGGCTGAATCTATCCCAGAGGTTTACATCCCTCTTTTGCCCTCATTATCACCATACACAATCAGTATACCTAAACATACCCAGTCCCCAGAGGCCACAGATATTGGGCAGTCAGTGGATGGGGACATTGAACAGAAAGGTGTGACAAGTATGGCTGCAGTGAGTGTTGATACTGGCCATAGCCAAAGGCTGGCAAGGTTCCACACAGGTGGATTGATAGGCGTGCTCGTATGAGGCCTGTGCCCTTCCACCACTTGTTGCAGGCATTTCATCATGGGCCATTCGGCGTATGTTTGGGACATCATAGAGGCACAGGAATGTTCTGAAAGGAATTCCAGATGAATGTTCAGGGTTATGGATGCAGCACAGACTGACATCCGTGAGTACCTCCACTGCGTTGCTGATACATTGGATCAGTTCAATGATGCAGTGGAAAGAAAGACGTTGGTCTGAGACAGATCACACAGTATCTGTCTTGGAATGCATATTGTCTGTGATGGAACGTCTAGTTGGAGTTGAGCTTTGACTTGTGGATGTAGGTTAGCAGCTACATCTGCTGAGAGTCCATGAGGCCATGCACAATCACGCTCCCATAGTGGTAGTGCATCCAGTGCTCCAGAGGGGAGTGTGCTGTCCACACCAAGACATGGCAGGCCATGGGCTCATGTTCCTGGGTGTTCCTATGGAGGATATGGTCCCAGCAGACAGCAGTCACCATCAGGTAGTAGCACGGCTCCTAATCTTGGGCATGGAGGTGCCAGTGTGACTCCTGGCAGAGCCAGTTCCCATGTTCAGGGGTGGAGACGGTGAACTATCAGCTCCACCATGCACTGTTCAAAGCTGTCCAATGTACACACATGCAGGGCTAGCACTGTGCTTGACTGTGTTCATGCACACAGTCACACACCACTATTGCAATCAGGTCACCTACAGATACACACGGCACATTTCCATGGCCCATATTGCCTGCTTCCCTTCCTGACTCACACACATGCTTTAAACTTATTGGGTCAGCCTAGGCCTTCTGCACCCCCACACAACACCCTGTGCAAATGATAATACCTGTGCCACATCCCTGTCATCTTCATCATCATTGCAGGGAAATGAAGCTATGTGTCTGATGCACAGGGTGACTATATACATTACTATGTATTTGTGTAACTCATTGTTGCCTTTGACATGCTGCTTGTACTGTTCATTGACAGATACTGTATGCTAACATATTAATGAGTAAAACACATCATGTTGTGTACCTTACATTGTATGATGTCATAATGACTGTATATTAACACAATGAAAGGTGTCTCATGGACCTGTTTATGTTTCGGTTTCAGGATTCTGTGTGAGGCACCTATGGATACACAATGACAATAAACCGATAAATGTCACAGCACAGGATAGAATGTCAGCACAAAAAAAATGTCTTCAGCAAGGTACAGCAGTATAGGTGCATGGTTCCATAGGTTCATATGTGTATAATGTGCCAACAAGGGGAAGGGTTTCATTCAGCCTACTCATGCAACCCTAATCTCTGACAAGGTCTGATACCTTTGACATGTGCCAGCATGGTTTTGGGAGCTAAGACATCTGCAAGCTGTAGAGATGGAGATGAACCATCTACAATTTTCCTGTGTCCATTAGAGACATTTGTCCTACTCCAATTATAATTTTTCTGCATCCCATTGTGTAACTTGTACATGATGCGCATTACAGCAGAAGTGTGCTGAACATGCATGGGGATCCTGTTACATATAGGGTGTAGTGTGTGGGTTACATATGTGTCTCTCCAGCATGTACTGTTTATACCACAGTGAAGGTATATGTGTGTAGAACAGGTAATACATGTGTTAGTCCTGTCTTGGATATGCAAGAGATACACAGTGGGTTCTCACACCTTCCTGTATGGCAGTCATACACCTCACCTCCAAAGCATGTAAGAGACAGACTACACATTCACAGGCTTGACACGATCTGCACTGGACATGCTATCTACACTATGTATTGGTTTACCATGGAACCTCTGTGGGTCTTACAGTTGTAAGATATGCCTGTGTAGTGACATAGCAAAGGTGCTATTGCACTCAATGATAGGTGTAATGAGTGCCAAATACAGCATAACAGGTTCAGTCTGGGTTTACATGCCATTCTATTCTCTATAGGTTATATAAAATGGAATGAATGTCCACATCTTAAGGACCAGTGAAAGTCAAAGTCCCTGAGTAATGGGTCAACTGTGTGTAGTGTGCGAACAATATATTTTCCAGGGGTGGATGACTTCCAAAAGGTTACTATTGTGCATTCCTTGGCATTTACTATTTGTCAGTGGCTCTGACAACAACTGAATGTGTGTCTCAGCCCATCCTGGATAACTGTTGGTTCTGTGTGGGATTCAGTGTCATCTCCTAATTTGCAAGCATCTGCAAATGTAGTCAGTCAGATGTCACTGAGAGTGGCTGTGACTGCAGAGAAGGGAATGGCCAGCAGGGGTACTCCATGAATGATTTCTGAGGGAAGTCCACTGGTGACTGGCCTCATTGTAGCGGTGGACTAACCAATCTTCCTGGATAATGACTATTAGACACTTGGCTATCCACTGGTTGACATACTACTTTATAAATAACCTATGCTTTTTTCAGCAATGGGTGATGGTCTAATATTGTCAAATGCTTTATCAGGCCATGGTAGGTGGAGTGAGCCACATTCCCCTCATCCATTGCATAGTTTATCACTCAATGAGGCCCATCAGTTAGGGTAGGCATGATCTGCCCTTGATCGAAACAAACTGTGTTTGGTACAGTGTCTGTAGGTGTACAGCATTATTACTGATCATTTCCATGATAATTCATGTCATGGCTTTAACTATCTGATGCCTGAGACATCTAGGGACAGTGTATGGCACTGCATGCTAGTTATCCTCTGTGCAACTAATTATTGCAGGTACTTACATCATGTTCTCCAAGAAAATAGTCATCCAAGGTCTCTGTGTCTGTACAGAACACAGACAAACAATGGAGGGAAAGGTAATATGCACACCTTGTGAAGGTAAGGCAGGAGGTTTCCACATGTACTCTGCAGCTGAACACTACTCAAGCAGTGTGTACTAAAAGGACACAATTACCTTATGAAGAATGCAGAAAGCAGGGGAGTCCCCTGAATTGCTGGTGCGTAGCTACTACTAATGCTGCTGTCACCACAGCCACTTTCTCCTGGAACAACATGCTCCAATACTTTTTCTCTCAGTAGAAACAAAATGTTACTAAGAAGCACATGATGAGAAGCAGGACACAGCCTGTTAGTTCATCCACATAGTTGTCCCGTGTCATGCAAGGATCTGTAGGCTTCACATACCCTTTTCCAAGTAGATGCCTTGATTAGCAACCTGAGCAATCAGTTGACTTTTGCATGTATTATGCCTTCTGCTCCAGGGTTGGTGGTATTTTACTAGGGTACTGACCAGATGGTCATTAGGAGCACAGCTGCAGCATCACAATACAATGTGCAATGTCTGGTGACATAGATGTCCAAGGTTACTCAAACAAGCACCACAATGGCAGTGATCCATGTTATGTGACAATTTCACTGCAATTCATGCATCCTGCCATTCAACAGCTTAATGGTGGATATCTGAATGACATAGCTCTGAGGCCTACTGCAGAGGAGTGGCCACATTTGGCCAAAGTTTGTCCACGTGCCACATCTCCTATATATGTCATACCTTACAGTTATGTACCCAGAACACATGTATGTGTTCCCACATCATGCCACACAACATCCAGTTTGCTGTCTAGTTGCTTGACAGGCATTATAGACTTGCAAGCACAAAGTCATGTCTGCAGAGTTGAACAAGGTCTCTGTGCATGCATGGCCATCCACATCTTCACTGCAAGGAGTACCTACAAACACTTTGTTTCAGGCTGTCAACCCCAAGGGTGTAGCAGCATGACCCTAACTTTGCTGGACTTGCACAGCATCACATTTGTAGGTATGGTATTGTGCCAATCCTAATAACAGGATTATCATTAATCCAAGGGCCACATTTTTTATTTTTTATTTTTATTTTTATTTTACATTTGTTGACCAGGATAGTCTGACTGGATGCATGTCCATTTTCGGTGGAGGCCCGGGGAGAAAGGCTCCAAGGATAAGCAGATACCGTATTACATAATATCAGCATTACATATTACAAACAGACTATTTACAGAGATTATATAAGTAAGCAAGTTAAACAAGTTCCACAGGTTAGAGTTAATCCCGAGCATAAGTCAGGATTAAATTAAATTACACAGTAAACTGGTTAACAGATTTGTACACATTCTAAAGAGAGTTAGCCAGGCTTGATACAGTGACATAGCCAGTTAAGTGACAAATGTTGTTTGAATCCAGTTTTAAATTGACCTAAGGTGATAAATAAGGTAATATTAGCTGGAAGAAAGTTCCATGATCTACTTACAGAGTTTGCAAAGAGAGAGTCACCAGCTGTGTTATTAATTTTGCTAGCCTGAATTAGTAGTTTGTTAGAGGATCAACGTGGTCTAGGATTGTTATGGGGTGATAATATTTTTAAGTGCAGGAGTGTTGTCCGGATTATAGAGGATTTTATAGGCCATAATCAGATGGTTATACTGGATTAGGCTGGGTAGTTCAAGCCACTCAAACTGATTTAGATTGATGCAATGATGTTTCCTAAATGGCAACCCAGTGGCAAACCTGGCAATGCGGTTGTAGCAAATTGAAAGTTTGTTAAGGACAGTCTTGTTTAAATTAGAGAGTAGAGGGGATGCATACAGAAGGGTTGAAAGAAGGTGAGAGCGAGCTATAGCAATTTTAGCTGGAGGGGTTAGGAAGGCTTTTATTCTGTAAAGTGACCCTAGTTTTTTATTGATGGTTTTGATAGTTTGGTTAACATGTAGATCGAATTTTAGATTATTATTTATGATGACACCTAATAGTTTTATAGAGGGGTCAGGGGAGATTATTGTGCCATCATTTGAATTTATGGTAAAGGTGAAAGTGGTAGACCTACGTGTTGGTGAAAATAACAGCATTTTAGTTTTTTGGGATTTAGGATCAGACAATGTTCAGAAAGCCAGTTTTCTATTGTATTAAAGATGGTCTGGGTAGCTGACCATAACTCTATTGGAGATGTGGCCGAGCAAATCAGAGTAGAGTCATCAGCATATTGGATACAGCTGACTTTTGGGATGACAGTATAAAGGTCGTTAATGAAGATGGAGAACAGCAAGGGCCCTAGTATAGAACCTTGTGGTACTCCAAGGGTGTTAGGTAGAAGGTTAGAGAGTTTGTTCTGCTAGAGGACAGCCTGCTGTTAACCATTCAGGTAGGACTGAAACCTTGAAAGGCTCTAGTATCTAGACATAATATTTGCAGGGTGTGGATTAAAAGTTGGTGATCAACCATATCAAATGCCTTGGAAAGATCCAAGAAGAGGGCTGAGGATATATAATTATTGTTGCGATTATGGTTTATGGTGTTGGTAAAGGCTAGGAGGGCTGAGGTAGTGCTGTGATGAGGACGGAAACCATGCTGAGCATCTGCCATAAGGTGATTCTGGATTAGATGGTGCATGAGTTGTCTATGAATACATTTTTCCATAATCTTTGCAAGTGGAGAGAGTATAGCTATTGGCCTGTACTTGGAGAATTCAGTAGAGCTGCCTCCTTTGTGAAGTGGGATTACATAGGATATTTTCCAGATGGTGGGAATTTTAGCTTCTACTATGATTGATTGATTAGTATTGAGATGGGGTAAGCAATAGCATCAGCTGATTTTTGTAGGTACTCGGCAGGGAGTTGATCAGCAGAAAGTGTAGTGGGTTTTAATTTTTTGATCAAGGTACGGATAAGTGAAGTGGTGACTGGTTGGAAGCTGAATGCGAGTAGGTTTCTAAGGGTGCTACTTTCAGGACCAGGGGAGCTAGGATGTAGTTTGCTAGCTAGGGCTTGAATTGTCTCAGTAAAGAATCGGTTAAAACTGTCAAAAACATCTTCAGGCATTTTATCAATAGTAGCAGCAGGGATTGGGGTTGACGTTTGTCCAGGGTGTAGTAGATTATTTAAACCTGCCCAAACTTCTGAGGGTTATTTTGATTTACTGTCTGTAAATTACAGTAGTATTGTTTTTTGTCTTGTAAAATGGATTTTTTAGTTTCGTTCCTGGATTGCCTGTATTTAATGTGATCTTGGGGGTCTTTAGAAGAACGCCATAAAGCCCATGCTTTGTTTCTAAGGGTAATTTTGAGTTTAGACTCTTTAGAAAGCCATGGAGCAGTTTTTGCCTTTGTTCTCTTTGAACGAACAGGTGCATGCAAATCAAGGATCTTAAGGAATTTGTTGTTAAAGTATGCTACTGCTTCCTCTAATGGGAGGTGTTTTAGAATAGACCAATTACATGGGTTTAGTTCTTGTTGGAATTTGGCAGGATCAAAGTTTATATTGTTTCTAACCTTTCTGAGTAAGGGTTGCTGGGAATTAATGGCTTTGTGCTTAATTACATATGTGAGAAGGTGATTGCTTAGGCCATCAGGGAGGGTACCAGAGGTGTACAGTTGGGGGGTGACTATTTATGAGTACCCAGTCAGGTATGCTTTCTTTTTGGTTGGGTTTACCTATCCTGGTAGGGGTGGATATGATTTGTGTAAATGCATGCAGGTTAATATGAGTGGTTGGGGATTCTGAGGAACAGGTGCCCCAGTCTGTGTTAAAGTCTCCCAGTAGTAGGGTTTCTTGGGGGTAGTGACATGATAGCCAGTGCAGGATTTCTTCAAGTGTAGATATATTGTTACCTGGGGGTATGTACATACAGATGATATTAATGCATTTATTTTTATTAAGTTGCAATTTGGTGGCAAGAATCTCCGAGTTATTAATCTGAGGTGGTTGTATTACATCTATGGTGACATTCAACTCAGATTTTATAGAGTACAGCTACCCCACCCCCCTTCCTCAAAGCACGATCCAGCCTGTGTATGTTGTACCCAGGTGGTAACACTTCATTGTCTGTAGTGTTAGGTTTTAACCAGGTTTCAGATAAACAGAGAATCTCAGGGGAGTGGACATCCAGAAGTGCATGCAATTCATGTACCTTGTTATTAATGCTTCTAATATTGAGATGACAAGCTAGGAGAGAGTTAGTTGGCTTATTAATTGTAAGCTTGTAGCTTAGATTGCAAGTAGAGGGGGTATGCCTGGCAAAGCATTGTAATCACACAACCATGTTGCAACACACTGTCAGGTGCTGTGTTACCTTAGGGGACCTATATAAAGGTGACAACATGTTACATTTCATCATCTGTCATGACACTGTCTAATGATGGCATACTGTGATGTACACATAACCATGGCTATATTGCTAATAGTATTATCAATGACTGCTAATAAGATGTGGAAAGTGTCCCCAGCCCTGTTTTCCCATGCCACACAAACACAATGTGTGAGACGTGACTGTATTACAAACCTTGATTCCATGGTGTCTCACACACCAGTCGGTACATATGGCAATGAGCATCTTGCCAACATTCACAGCTCATCCCCACAGCACACACACCTGCAGGTATGGAGATCCTTAAGAGACAAATTCCCAAACAACTGACACATCAGAAAACCATATGCCAGTACACATAATCATACCTCTGGAGACCGCATTGCACATAATACCTCATGCACCACTGTCTCACTGGTCAAACACTTTATTCATAGGTGATTACATCACTGAGGCACATTGATGTCCATGTTACCAGGCTACATATGGGAAATGTCACAATTAGTTGTCTGTGGGATGACACAATATGCCATACTACACATTAACACAAGCCAATGAATATCAGGTAACATACTGATGATATCATAGTTCCTTCAGGTGTGTACAACTCGGAACATACGTCACTGGACTGTATGCAGACACATAACTGAGCTTGGACACTCTGTGTCTCTTGTGGGTATGCCCATAGCTTTCAGCTGCATTTGACCCATACCTAGGATGATAGCTCAATACACACAGAAAATGATGGACATCAGTAATTGCCTTAGTGTGTGGTGTCATTGTAAGGGGATCCAATACATGTCCTTCTGGGATGACTTGCTCAACACTCCTCAATGCTCTGCCAGAGATGGTCTTCATCTGTCACCCCTGGGATGTTGAGTGCTGGCCAAGGCAGCTGACACCCCCACAGTGTATCTTATAGGCACAGTCTGGAGGGAAAACTTTCCATTGAGAACACCATCTTCATACAACATCACGGTTATGCTGCTACATGCTAGGAATGGCAACATTAAACCCCACACTGTGGAAGGTCTTGCCACCTTGTAATATGCAGACATTTGTGCGGTCACAGACACCTGGGTCAAGGCTGTGTGCAACACAACAGCCCTACAAGACAACATGCTCTTCCACATGTGCAGACCTGAAACTGACAGTGTGCAAGGTAATGCAGGTAGTGTATTCATATTCATTAATGATAGATACACATGCAGATTGGTGAACAGTGTGACTTCCCAGAGACACTGCAGCTGCTATTCATGGCTGGAAGAGCACCTAATCAAGCCATTGCCAGCTACAGGAGCAGTTCTATTAATCCAGACACCAGTAGTGCTTATCTGAATGCACTTGTGTCTATCAAGATACATCAGTACACTATAGTTTGGGGTTACATTAAGTAACCACCAAATGTGTTGGTTAGTCGTGCTTAAGCTCACTTGCCCAAAGGTTAGTCCACATCCTTCATGCCCAGGACCAGTGGTATAACATCCCCACAAGGGTAGCAAATGTACTGCATCAGGTGTTTACCAATATGGGTGACCAGTGCAGCCCTTCCACTGTGAGGTCTCCCCGGTGAGATATGAAAACAGATCAGTCTCATTAAAACTAAGTTTCACACCTTCACCCCTCCCTGCAAAAAATACAGTAATAAACATCAGCAAAGCAATTTATTACCTCCTATGGGATGGTTTACATAGCTTGACTGCACCCCCCCCAGATGGGATAGGCAAGTATACAGAGCTCTAAACCAATGCTTTATGCAAGCACCAGTACAACTGCATAGACTTGGCTGTACCTGCCAGGAGGAAACAAGGTCCTCATGGCACAGCAAACCTGCCTGGTGGACAACTGTCATTAGCAGGCAGGACAATAAGAGGTGGACATTGCTGTGTGATAGTTGGAGTGAGGGTGCCCCCCTAAAATAGAGGCACACCCTCCTCAGCTAAAACAAGCACATAGTGTTGTTGTGACATCATGCAGAAACAGTATGTGACAAAATTAACCTCCCCAATGACGGGCAACCGCAATGCACAGTGTAGTTACATATGTAACCTCAGAGGAAAGGAACAGATTGTTGGTGAGCTCATACTTAATGATAACATGTAAAATGAGTTTGTACTCATAGCTAACCTGTTATCCTATAGGTTCTGAGTCAACTCCACTCCCCTGTCCTCACCACATGTGCAACATGACATCCCTACAACCTGTTCCATAACATCTATATCTATAAAGCAGGTTGTAACTGGTCTCTTTATGGAGGAAACACAGTATCTATTGGACATGCTATCATCCCAGGCTGCATCCTACATGGGATCCAGCAAGGATTACTAACATTGGGAACTCCTTGCAATCATAGTGTAACTACTGGCTGCATCCCAGCTGTCTGGACTGTGCAAAGAAAAGTGTTTTCCCCTTACAGAGAGGTGGTGCATCCACCAACCACCACAACCACTATTTGCCTGAGTAGCCATATCTGTCAGCCAACTGGACAAATCATCATGGAGCTGATCAGCAAAGATATATGTAGTCTACAAACAGTTGACCATATGCAGTATGGATTTCTGAAAGGAAGATCATGGCTGTTAAACCTGGTGGACATTTCTGAGGCAGCCACCAAGGATGTGGATGAAAGGACATCAGGGCATGCAACCCCTGGACTTCGCCAAACTGTGTGACTGTATCTCCCACTCAGGCATCATTGAGAAAATCACCCAATTAGGCATCAATGGTAATATCATTATAGGGGTCACTAAGTGGCTCACTGATGGAACACATACTCAAAATAGAGGAATATGCCTCCAATAGTTGATCTGTAACAAGCAGTGTTCAACAGGGCTGAGTCATGGCTCCTCTACTGCTTGGAATCCATTTAACCAAGGTACAAGCCAAACCTGAATGTGGCTGAAAATGTTGGCTGACTAGGATTCATAGAATCTGTGAGCTATGTCAATATACTACAAGAGGGTATCGCTCAACAAATGCCTGTTGACATACTAATGGCCATAAACTCCATGCAGATATCTATGTAGTATCATTTCCATCTGTAACACCTATGTTCCTGGTAAGTAGCACATCAGTAGCAACACATGATGTACATACTCAGGAGTGGTAGACCTGAGCACACAGGCCTGGCCACACAGGTTTACACCTAATGTACCTTGGATCACCATGTCTCCCCAGTGGTAAGAAGGGAATCATATGTCATACTTGAGGGCACTGTCACCCCAAATTAATGTAGTCATAACCTCCATGTACTCTTCCCTCAGCATGCCAATATTTGAGTGCAATGGCCATTTAGTAATGTACCTTTCCAAGCACTACTGCCAATTGCACACAACACAATGGTCCCTCATAAGGGAACTTCACGTCTTCAGTATCTGTCCAACGGGGAACATCTGAAATCACTGTCATTATGCAGACTTTCACAAAGCTTTCCCTAATGGCAAACAGAGCACCTCATTGGGCCTTGTCAGATGCCACCTGTATGACTGGGTGACTGTCATTTCACCACATGGCTTCTGCCTATGCCCCTTGTGGACAGGGGCAATATTTGCTGATAGTGTAAATAAGGGTAAAACTTTGCTAGGATTGTAAGGGTTCTAGGGCCATTAGTCTACTAAAGTTCAAAGATCCTATGATTCTATAAGCTGATGTAAAATGCTCTAAAAGCCACACAAACAAACTATGCTGAGGATAACACCACTTCCAATTAATGTTTTTAGGACACTGCACAGCACACACACACAGTCTACATTGGCTGCAAGTAGATTAGAACACTTACCTATCTAATGGTACACACTACACAACACATTATGTAACACATAGTCCATACCTCAAGTCTGCCATTACTATCTCTTTAGGACATCTTATGCTTGATGACATCAGCAGGCCTTGTTTTGGTCAGGCGTTTGGAGGCCCAAGCCACCTGCTACAATCAAAATACTGCAAAACTCTACCCTTTTCTAAATCACTGAGGTGATCATATTTATGTCATATGGAGATATACATGCACCAAGTGGCTGGTAGTAAGATTAGAACTCCTACCTATCTAGTCTTGCACACTATAGATCACAATACTTATCACATGCACCATGGCTTATGTCTGACATTACAATAGCAGCTGGTAGTCTTAAGGTAGATGACATCACCAGACCTTGTAGAAGAGGGCAGTTTGGAGGTCAGCATCAACTGCCTATCTAGTCTTACCACTATAGATCACAGTAATTATTGCATGTGCCATAGCTTAAGTCTGACATTATAATGGCAGCTGGTAGTCTTAAGGTAGGTGACATCAGCAGGCCTTGTAGAAGAGGGCAATTTGGAGCCCGGCATCAACTTATAGAGCCAAAAAGTGCAGGCCCATTACAGTTTTGTAGTCAGTGAGGGATTCACAGTAGTTTTGCAGGGAGATGCACACACACACACACACACACACACACACACACACACACACACACACACACACACACACACACACACACACACACACACACACATACACACACACACACACACACACACTGTGTGGCCTGGTGTTAGATTAAAATCCCTACCTATCTAGTCTTATGTACTGTAGATCACAGTACTCATTGCATGCACCATGGCTGATGTCTATTTTATACATGACTGCAGGCAAACTACTTGTGCATTACATAAATTATGTTTCTGCTGAGCAGCATCTGTGGCCTGCAGAGTGATATTGCTTTGTACTGTTATCTGCATCTTGTATTGTAGCAGTCAGATAACTATCTATCCAAGCTATGTGGCTACACTTACCATTTTGAGGCTGTTTGCATTTGGATGGGCAAGCATGTGGGCAGGAATAATGTGCCCTATTCATGTATGCGTAGACAAAATTATGCATTACACCACCTGTTCACCTGTTGCTGTATGTGTGCTGTCATACAGCAGGCACAGAGCCTATAGGTAAGTGCATTATTTACTGCTGAGCCCTTACTTTGGATCCTTTGAGCAACATTATAGATTTGTCATAATGCAACTTTACTCACCATTATCAGGGTGTGTATATATATATATATATATATATATATATATATTTATATATGTCTATGTGTTATGTAGATATATGTGGAGATATATGCGGAGAGACTGAGATGTATGTTTTTATATATTTAGATCTATCTATCTATCTATCTGTCTATCTATCTATCTATCTATCTATCTATCTATATATATATATGTGTGTGTGTGTGTGTGTGTGTGTGTGTAGCTATATATATATAGATATACTATCTATGGGAGAGAGAGATAGTGACAGACAGGTATGTGTATGTATGTATAGACATATCTATATATAACAGGTCATTTTGAGCAAGGAGCAACAGAAGTGTGCTCTGTTTAAGTGTATGAGCATGCCCAGTGGGTTTACCACTACTTATAAAGTGGCTCTAGCCCACACCTACCTGTATTCCAGTCTAGTCCAGGATTTTCTGTGTTATAGGTAATGACAGCTGTCCTTCTTTCTGCAGTACTGAACTTCATTCAAATTTTCCATAGCATTCTTCAGCTGTCTGATGTAACTGGTATGTGACAGAGGTTAATAATGTTACACCGCACACAGACTGACAGTCTGTAAAAAAACAACATAATAATACCTCACATCCAAGAGATGTGGATACTTTTAAATTAGAACCATCAAAGCCATCACACATGCTAATTTCCATAGTCCGCTGAGCTACACAAGCTGCCTGACAGAGAGGGGTCATTCATCACACAATCAATAGCATAAATATGTACATTGTTATATCTGCATCAAGTGAGACATACAATGTATGGTCAATTTCTATGTTACTGCCCTGAGACTGTCTGGACTGCTGATATACCACTGATGAGTTACTGCAGTTATAAGGGAACACTGCTGTGTTGGGGGTGGGAGAACAACACCGATTATTATATTCCATGCATGAGGCCTAGTGAATATTAAATGACACAAGATAGTGGAATTAGCATCTGTAGTCCTATGTGGATGTTACTTCTGTCCAAATAGCCCACTATATTTACTTGCATAAATGTAGCAGATCCATACATACAATGCCACATCATAATAATCCTTACAAATAATGTGTAGGTTTGAGACTTACCTTGCAAATGCAGCAGTTGACAGAACTGTAGTTTAGGGCTGACTGTCTGATGCAAGCAGTACACAGCCAATACATGGATAGGTACAGGTTGCGTCGGTTGCCTGGCATCAGTTTTAATTACTGTGTGTGAGTAGTAGTAAGGTGTCAGTCCCTAGGCCCCTAGGTTGTCAGTAATGTGCTATGCAATGTCTCTTAGTCAAAGCCTGGGCATACTGAGCACACCTACATCTGCCTATGGGGACATCAGTAGGGAGTTCCTCCTCCGAGTCCTCTTGCGACTGTGGCTTTGGTGACCTAGGCACTGGTGGGGGTTTTTGTATCTCTTTCCTTTGCTGATCCTAATGAAGCTGATTTCACAGGTTCCAATTATGTAGCATAGCACATACTGTGTATATATGTGCACATGTGGCTGGAGTACTGCAGGGCTCCACCAGATATATCTAGGCACCAGAACCATGACTTTAGAAGCCCAAACACACACTCTATGATGTTTCTAGTTTGTGTGTGTGACACTTTATGTTATTCTTCCATGTGTGTGTGTGTGCGTGTGTGTTTGTGTGTGTGTGTGTGTGTGTGTGTGTGTGTGTGTGTGTGTGTGTGTGTGTGTGTGTGTGTGCATTTCTGATGGGTGTCATCATCCACAGTTCCAGGGAATAGCAAGCATCCCTCAGTAAATGGCCATGTGAGATGTCCCCCCAGCAAACATCTGGTACAGCTGTAATATGCACCAGATATGGGAGTTGTGATAACTACCAGGGCTGCCAGCAGACACATTCATGATGATCCCCTGGGCATTGCACATGACCTGGCAGTTGATGGAGTGGTGCCCCTTGCAGTTAACGTAAATTCTACCCTGCTCACCAGGTGGTTCCTTGATGTGTACATGAGTGCAATCTATGTCCCCCAGTACTTCAGAGTAGTGTGCTACATGGTAGAACTGTTGCATATTGCTGGGCCTTGCCTCAGGGAAGAGGGGAAAAGATATGTGCCCACTGGTATGTGGTAGCATAGCATCCAGGAACTGGTGGAGCATCCTGGATGCAAATGCCTGTGAGACCCCCATCATGTCCACAATTGGTCTTTGGAAAGTACTGTAGCTAATATCCTAAGGGCTACACATATGTTTGTTTCCACTGGGATGGGTTCCCCTCTGTTGACTCTGGGTCTGAGTTGAGGGTGGCAGAGCTCAGCGAGTTCTTTATAGTATGTCCCTGTCCACCCTGTAGCACTCTACAATCTCCAGTTCATGTAGCTTCTGGAACGTTACACTGGACCTGAACACTCTTCTCCTTATATGCCTAGGCCTATTGTCAGCAGTACCAGTAGCACTGACTTCAGCATCTAGCACATACAGATGTAGCAGATCTGCAACAGCCCCTAGCATTATCTCAGCTAAAATTCCCAAGTCTGTACTCCAATGTTCCAGAGTATTGGGGGAAAATCAGAATGTAGGGTGTATGCATACTTTATACAGGTCTGATGTAGGTCCAGAATGTTTGATTGGCTAACCAAGCATTCCACCTGCCTACAATATAATTAATATCATTTAATGGCCCTATTTTAGTGTGCGATGAAGTATGCTATGCAAACATGCACAGCTGAGCTTAAAAGAGCCTAGAAGTGACAGGACACACCCCCTGATGTCAGCCATATCCTGTGTAAACATCATTATGGTCTAAGAGCCTACACGAAGGGGATATGCGGACATGATTATGCCTTTTTGCTGTTCAATAATTCCACCTCATTTGCATACATATCCATGCTGACAGCCTGAAAACTACACACTTCATAACCCTATGACCTTAACAACAGCAGCAATGTACCATTGTACGGACCCGACACAAGGTCCTATAATACATTTCTGTCAAAAATTATAAAAGTACCTTTTTTCCCAATTTTTTTTATTTTTTATTTTTCTATTAAGCATGTTTGTGCACTGCTCTGCATAGTGCAAACATACCAAGATTATAAAATAAATATTAATTTAACTTATTCCCTTCCTCTTTCTGACATCCACAATAATAGTTTTGCTCATGTGTGCACATAGTATGACATTCTTAAGGGATTTAAGTCCACATTTCTGCAGTTTTACATCCCCTTTTTTCTGTCTAGATTCCTGTAAGTGGAATTTTTCCACCTACACTACAGACACTGGCACGGAGTCTGAATAGAAGTCTCTCTGCTTGTTGGATTGCTCAACCTGCCTAATTTGCATGAGACTCACCTGCTTATGAGGCGATTTGCATGCCACGGAATTTTCCCTGTTTGCATGTCCATGTGTGCTGCTCAGCAGTCCTTACTGAATCTAAAAATGTTTGTGGCAGTGCAATGCCTAACCACACACACAAAAAACATGTAGGCTTTATTGAATTACCACCAAAAAGTTCAGCACAGTCTAGAAAAACTATATTAACCTTGTTCAGTAACTCCATGTGTCTTCCAATTGGATTAATAAATACAACATCTAAAGAGACTGATGTTTACAACTTCATAATCTCTGAACAAGTTGAAAACAATATGGAACTACACACAGTGTCATATATGTTGTTGCAGTTTAAGGTCTATAACAACAAAGATGATAGCTGCAAAAAATCACTGACCTATGTTGCTGGTGGCACTAGAGCTATTTATGGAAAAATAAGTGAGCAAAATCCACACCACTGATGTTTATGTAAAGGGGAGAAATAAAGTTTTTGCCTGGCATCTACTGAGATTAAACTACAGGAAGTGCCTCATCTGGATAGTTAGAGAAAAATGTTTTTGTGCTTGAAGAGCCAGAAGGTATTATCAGCTACTGAAGGTACATTTGTAATACAAAATTACATTAACAAGTAGAGCTTTAATTTAGTCAGGGTACAGCACTTAAAAGAAATGAGACACACTGGCTGGGATTCATAGTCAGGTTGCATACTGTGTAAAGTTGCATATGGAATGGCCACACACTGGTTTGTTTCAATTAATAGTCCCATGATATACTGTGGTACAATGAGTAGAAGTACACTACATAGAGAATTTCCAAATGACATTATAATAATATACAAATGAAGGCTGGTGTGGAAATGAGACTATATTGACATGTAAATGCATACACAGCTACAACTGGTGTAATCTAGACACCAGTGTTTGCCAGATTATAAAACTGCAACACACAACAAAAATATCAGAGTTTCTACAACAAGAATGCTTGGGATCCCAGCAGCAGCAGTAGTTGTGCAGAATTACTAGCAGCCATTACTGTTACTTCCCACCTTTGTGCAAGAAGAGGCATCAGGTGACATTGAAAAGAGTACCAGCAGTGGGTAAAATTCCATAATTTTAGTGACCAAGAGATTTTTGACCAGTTCCACATAGACTGGGATATTACACCGAGCTTGCTGACATACCACACATGAGTGGAATCTCCAGAATTGCATAGGTTTCCTACCTGCATGGAAGTTAAGTATGTATAACACTCACTATTTTAGTTATAAGGACCTTTCAGACATCAACAGAAGACAGATTAAGTATTTCAAAAAACACTTTCTCTATAATTCTGAACAATTTTCTTGATATTATACTTCTGTATGTGGATGAGGATATCTTCTTTCATACTGCACCATAGAAGCATGGCTTCTATGGCATTGCTCACCTCCTGATGAACTGGGTGACACAGACTGCACACATGTATCAATAATGACCCTGTATAATGGCCTACAGGCATAGAGATACCTGAACAGGAAAAGTTACCATTACATGTTTTACCAGGTAGTTTATGATGCACTTAAAATTATAATCAATGGGCCCATACAGCACTGAGTCAGTTCCCATGATTCACATATAGGGTATTCATGATAGTTATATCACTAGTTTTTAAAGTGTGACATTCTACAGGGCCATCCAGTTGATAAATGCAAGCACTGTGATTAAATTAAATGCATGGTTACATATATAATATGCACATTTGTACTATGTCCCATGGATATGTTGGCACTGTGTTGGAGGTGATGCTGGATACTCACCACATCCTTTGCTAATGATGTCCATCTGGAAAATACACAGCAGTGCCAAACTGCACTACAACATATCACAGGTACAATTCCATAATATAACTGAGGATATTTTCAGCCACTGCAATATAACCCTGCCACAGCCTGCAGGATGTCTCTAGCATATGCTATGCTATGAGCTATAATATTGAGAAGGCAGGCAGTACAGCCTCATGATATAGGTACAGTAGGACCATACATACACGTAACTGATACAGAAGTATTTAAGAACATACACAAATAACAGCTGTACAACACCCACCCAAATAGCAATGGGCACAATTTATGTACAGCTGAAACAGCAATCTCTAGCTCAAAACAATGGGCTCTGATAAGCCTTCAGTGACAATACAATGTCACACAGAAGAAACTTGACGCATGCGGTGTTAAACAGGTTATGCTGCTGAGCTGGTGATTGAGCTATACTGTGCATCAGACATTTCCATATATACCAAAGAGGATGGAGGGTGAAGGGGTTCACAGTCATCATCAAGTGTACAGATTCCAATGGACACAGTGACATATGACTGCCCACTCACAATGTTTGGGGTAACAGGCCACAGGAGACAGAGGTGGAGCTGTCAAGGTGGTGATGGGTACTCAGTGTCAGGAAGATTGCCTTCACCATTGGAGTTAGGGTACCTCTACATGACTGTGACCCAGGGCCACTCCACTGTCTTTTTGAGATAAGACTCAGAGCCACCTGTGACAGAGATGGTGGGCTACTGTAGGTCTCTGACCTTCAATGGAGCCATCTGGCAAGGTGTTCTTCAAGTGGAGGCTGAGTGTTGCCACTTCCCACAAAAAGGGGTAGGAGAATATTGTATAATTCTTGAGACAGGTGAAAAATGTGTAACCTGTGATGACCCCCTCCAACATGACCACCAGTGCTACATTCCTTCCCCTGACATTGTAAAACATTTTTGTTCTAGACAGTGATGATTGCATTAGTAATCATTCACTTTGACATGGAAATGGAAGCAGAATGTGCCACAACAGACCTCATAAGGCAAACTGTTACAATGCCCATGAACTTCATGTCAGGTGACATCTTCTTAAATGCCATGTAACACAGGAATCCACTTCATGTTGGACAGCATAGTAGCAAACTGTGCCTGTATGACACTCTAGAACATCTACTAGAGTGTTATACAGGCATTGTCTGTGTGACATTCTAAAATGTCTTCTTATTGATCCAAAGTGCCAATCAACATGCCAGAGAACAACTATGATGCATTACAGCATGAGGCACCCCTGTGAGGCTGCACTATGGTAGGTGTATCCACATCAGATGCAGTGGTCCGATCTGATGTTGCAGCTGTTTGGGGAGCATCACTAGTACTTGCTGCCATGGTGGACCCCTCTCCTACTTGTGTGGTACTTGCTCTTACTATATATCCTCACTTTCATCTGTAGGAGAGGACAAGCCTTCACCTTGTACTGTGGGTGAATGTCCACGCAGGATGATGGCCAGTGCTACTATGTTATCTGACTGTGACCCCAGTATCTGTACCTCATTGTCATTGCATGGATACTGTCATCAATTTGTTTTCCTCTCACAACCACAATTGGTTTGTGAATACACAACAAAAGACACACCAGAGTGACCATGACTACCTGTACTTTAGTTGTGGCCATTTGTCATGCAAATTATGTCTATACAATAAGACCCTTACAATTCCAGGCTACTTCTGCTGCCTTAGTAACATGGCTGAATACCTGATGCTTTTATGATGCTTTTATGATAAAGCAGAAGTAGTGTCTGCTTGTAGTCAAGCTACAGTCTTTATGGGCAGCGCTTCTGTAAAGAAATCTGCCATATGTGTTACTAATCTTGTTCATCATTCACTGAAATATATGGGAGTTAGTCAGTCCTGGTGTCAGTGTCCACTTCTCCATGGAAGATCCAATTACTGTTGTCCTTCTACAGGGACACCAACAGCTTCTCTACCACTGTTAGTCTGTTGTTCCCTGGTGAACCCCCCCGGCCCACCTCTAATGCCATGGCATGGTGTAATAGGTCAGTGACATGTTTATGACACTTATGCAGTGTAAGGATCTGCCTAATCATTGCACTGATGTCAAGGACCAGTGTACATCATATCTGGTATCATAAAGGCTGTGTGGCAACCCATCTCCCTAGCAGTTGCCACCAATGGGTACTGACTGCATATAGTAAGATGTCATTTTCTGTAGGGCTGAAAATGTCCAGCCTTTGCTGTCCCCCCTGTCCTCCAGACATGCAACCACTTGTGAATTCAAGAAACATAGTTATAGACTATAAACCGATGAGGAGTAACTTAGGTTAACCATACTGTTATCAAAGAGACAGACATGGGTGCATGCCATACTACAGTCCAAGGGACAGATAAGGGAACACATATAGCTGATGTACTTGCCACACACAGACAAATATGGATTCCATGCATGGCCCAAACTCTCTGATAGGTCTTACAGGTATGCATAGTGGAAGCCAGTCATTACTGGTACCAACTGTAGGGAAAAATTGGTGCCACAGCTGTAAGGTAATACACTGTGACAGTACACATGCGCAGGCATGATGATGCTTTATCCGATACTCATCGACTTTCAAATATTGTACATAGGGACTATCTTCTCATTAAGGACTGACATGAATGCATAGGGCTAGGTTGTCTTGATATCACGGGACACCTTTATACCAGTACAATCTGTGTATACATAACATATACAGGTGCACACATTCATATCACCATCCTTATGTAAACTGAATTTGAGGGCAAAGGTGCATATCCTTAAGAAAGACTGCAAATACAGCTTACTATACACTCACAGATTACTGCGTGCCTTCTCAAAGCTGCTTATAGTCCCATAAGCTGCCAATATTTTCCAAACAACCTCCAAAATAGCCTCAAAGAATTGAGTTGCTGTGCAAATTTGTGTCATGTTCTACAATTCTATAACATTTGACCTCTTTGTACAACATGTAGACAAACGAGGCCAATTATTTTGAATGCCTATGAATCGTTTTATTTCACTATCATTTTTGTCAGGAAGAGTAGTTAGGAGATTAAGTGTACATCTGACATCCCATGGCCATGTGTGTGTGCAGGAGAGATGTGAAGAATGTGCTTTAAGCTTCTGAGTAGTTACAGGTTCTGCTACCAGGGAATTCAGAAATCTTTCTGTATGAGTAATTGACTGGCTATCATTTTGCTCCTCATGAAAGTGATACCCTTTTCTGAAGCTATTCATATAGCAGTGGCTACTTCTATCATGCCCAGCAGACAGCACCTGCTTGGTGCATGGAGGAAATTCAGCTCATGCTTTATCTACCAGTGGACGTCATAAGAAACAATATAAAAAACTGACTGGCCATCATATCTTATTTACTAGTAGCCCTTATCACATGACCAAAACAATGCATTTTGTTAAAAACACATCAAAACTTCTCCCAATGAACCTATGTAAAATTACAGAATGTATACTATTCACAAATTTAATATTAAATAAAAATGATAAATAATAAATATACAATGATAAAAAATGTCATTAGAATAAATACATAATAAATACATAATTCATTTTTATAAAAGTAAAAGTCAGATAATCAATTTAAAATTCACTTAGAAAATTAAAAAAAAAAAACAAGTAGACGAACTATGTGGATCCAAATCTTAAACGCATTTTTAATAATGGTGCAATACTAACACTATCATTTAAACCTGGCCATTTTATTGCATGAAGTTTAAGTTTCCAAATCAATTCTCTATATTCAGAAGTGGACTCACAATGACCACCCCTAGGACTGATTGTAGCCTTTTCTAAAATTCCAAACTCAAACTTCCTAAAACTTCTTAAATTTTATTTTTCTGTCTTGGGGTTGTTTCATTTTGGTGTACTCCATTTACCCTTTGCCATCTCAGGACACATTCACTGTGATCAGAATGAGACATGACCCATGTTGCCTACAATAGGAGACAGAACAGACTAGTGTCAAGGCAGGGTTATTTCCACTGAGAAATATTGACCTGAATTTTCTACCTATCTATCTATCTATCTATCTATCTATCTATCTATCTATCTATCTATCTATCTATCTATCTATCTATCTATCTGTCTGTCTGTCTATCTATCTATCTATTTTTTATAACTAGATATAAAATGGGTCTATACAGGCCCATATGATATGTGCCTATACCATTTCAAATAATACCATTATCATCAATGAAAATTATAGCAAATCCCAAAAGCACATAATGAATAGTCTGAAACCCAAGTTCCCTGCCTCCAACTACCCCAAACCTCCTAAATTACATAACCCTCCCATAACTTGATCACACTAATCTACATTGGCTTCCCATAACCCTCTGACTCTAACCTTATGTCTCCTCTTCTGCTCCTTGAAATTCTACTCTCTGATCACCTCCAAACCTTAAGACTCACTCATGCTCCATAAATCTAAACCCCCATCTCTCCTAATCCTTACACTCTTTTTCAGCTGCCTGATCATTTCCTTACATTTTCCTATGACTACTCTCCTGCTCCCTAAAGTTAAACCCCCCAATCAATTTCTAACCCCAAGTCTTCCCTCCTGTTTCATAAACCTAATCTCCCTGCTACCTAAATCTGAAACTCCCTTCCTACTTATTAAACCTAAACTTCCTGACTGCCTCCAAAACCGTATTAGTGTAAGTTAATAACAAATATCCATTTACTAGCACTGTTAACAAATGATCAAACATATAGTTTTGAAACAAAGAAGCAACATAAACAACAATAAAACTAATGCAGTTCAACAAAACGTTACTAAACTTTCTTTCAATAAAATGTAATTTGAAGAACTGAAAGGGAACCTGTGCTCTTATATAGTCAGTTATTATTTAGTGCAGCTAGGTGGGCTGGACCACAGGCCCTTTTTACCTGTGTGTGTGTGTGTGTGTGTGTGTGTGTGTGTGTGTGTGTGTGTGTGTGTGTGTGATTTGGTTTGCCATGATTTGATTTGGAGGGAAGGGGGGGGGTGAGACAGTTCAAAGTGGAGAGCTTTTGCATTGGTTGCCTTTTTCAAACTGTTTATTTAGTTACATTGTTTCTTCAGATGACTGCTGCAGTGAGAGAAAGGAAACAGTTTTTCTGAATGGTAATGTTTACTCTTCTCCAAAAGAGTGAATATGCAGTTAATATATTTAAGTCAGGTGATTACGGTTGTCATGCCTGTCACCCTGCAGACATTGAAAATTGGTTTAAAGGTCCTTGAAAACCAAGTACATCCAGCCAAAATTGGGACATCTAATTAACATAAAAGTAGAGCAGTAAATAGAAAAAAAAAATAAATCCAAAAAATGTAACAAAAAAACTGCTACTACAGAATAGCAGAGGGAAACTTTTAAGTACGTCATACTTTATTGGGACATTTTTTAAAAAGAAATCTGTAGTATGAAGTGCTCTAACAGCTTCTTTCTGCTCATCTATAGTGGCTGTTGTCCTCTATTAATGTCCTAGTGATGAGGGGTTCTTAAATAAAAAGCTTAAGTACCTTGCTGAGGTCAGAAAGGCACATAACAAGGTTGTCTTTTCCCTGATTTTGGAGTGCATTTGTGGAGCTCTGTGTACTAAAGACAGTAGTAGACAATTAAATAGAATGTATCAGTTACACATGTATTACAAATAATTAGCCATTTGCACTGTGTGCCATGCTGTGCTATCATGCAACACCCCAAAAATTACATTTCAGGGTGAAACAGCACATTGGAAGGGATGGCAGTGACCAGGAGTTAACTATGTAGGAGACATGCTCCACATATAGGGAGATACTTCTGGAAAGTTACTGTAATGTCATCAAATTAAAGATGGGTATTGCATATATGAACACATTTGAATTCATTATGAACAAGTGGGGATTGTAATTATACAATGATTAGGGAAGAAAAGAGTCACGGGTTAGAGGAAGGGGAGGAAAATATAGTACTACATTAGATGGGGAAGGAAAACACAGTTAAAAAGATTTATATATCTATATATGTGTGTGTGTGTGTGTGTGTGTGTGTGTGTGTGTGTGTGTGTGTGTGTGTGTGTGTGTGTGTGTGTGTGTAAAAGTGACTTTCTTGGAAGATAATAAAACAGCTTAATGGATATTGATTTATTTCTTATTCCTGTGGGTTCAGTATTAATACATTTTATCAGGCCTGAAATACAAAGGTGTGTAAATATGGTTTAGGAGTTGTCCATAATCACAATCATAGCACAACAGACTTAACATCAAGTAATGCTACTTTTTTATGTTTTGATGAGGGTGTTGCTAGCTCCTCTTGGGGGCATTAAGAGAGAAGTAGTAAACAGAAGGTAATGTAAGCATATGCTGTGCAGAAAGCTTTGTGATGACATTTACTTGATCAACCCATCTACAGCCATTGCCTTTTACTTGTTAATTTTGTTAATTGGCACATTTACTGATTAGAATAAAGATAATTTACTCACAAAAATGTACTATGTGTGTTAGAGTACATATTTGCAAAATAGAAATACATCTCTAACCATACTCCCGAAGCACATTCATTGTATACAAGAATGCAACCTGCTCACCAGTAGGTAGAAAGTTAAAGTTTGTTAACATAAATGTTGTTAAGAATACAGTGCTTCACATTTCAAGTGCTGAAAGTGGATGTTAAAAAGTGCATACAAAAAAGAGGGGAAAATCAGAATCCATAAAACTCATACTTTGTTATCTCTGAAAGAGGCATCTAGGAGTTCTTGTTGAATTTGTGGCATTCTCTGTATTCTGAAATGAGTCATGACACAGCTATCATAACAACCTTTCAGGCTAACTTAATTTACTGTACTACAGACCCCTGCATCAGAGGCAACCCAGAGGAGCATTTGGTATATTGCAGTACGGTGACACTGCATTGGCGGCACAGCAGAACAAGAACGCCATATGCTGTATTAGCCATTTGTTCCTCTTAACTTCAGTTACAATTGGTGCTTCATTTTCAGACTCTGAATATTGCTCAGAAAAAAATATATCTAACAGGCATATTGGTGTGGCAGTCAAAGTGTAATATAATGGTTATGTGACATTATTTTTCAAACAAATATACATGAAGTAAGTGGAGGACTTGATTTGTTAATCTGATTATCTGAGGCTGCATGCTTGTATAAATTGTGTTTATAATATTTATTTATTTCTCTGGACAGTGGCTCAATTCAACAGAAGTTGTGCAGCAGGCCTCTTACATAGAGTTAGGATACAAAAAACTTGATCCTTCGGATTGTTTTAGATCATATAGACACATATTGCATGCATGTCCTATCCCTTCATAATCATGCAAAATAGCAAAAGAAATCTGCTATTTATATTTATAGGGTTACATTTAAAGTTTGCATTAGGTGTTATGTGAGTGCTGTTGTGAACGCTCATAAATGTCCAGAATTACAATTTTAAGTACAAGACTTTTTGCATAGATGAGGGATTTCCAGAACTTGTACAGACATGAGAGATACTTCTGAAATTATCACTATTACACTCTTTTTCGCCATCATTTCGGTTTTGCATCATCACTGACTTTATTGTGAGAAAGACAAGCAATAGCACATCATTTGAAATTGAATCACGTGTTTTATCTGAGTATCCACTGCACATTTTATCTGAGTTTCTTAAGAATATTTCTCATGCATGTTCCATACTTGTACATATTGTAACAGTGTTAGTGAGATTTCTGATGGAGCTGATCATTCCAGCTTTCCTTGTTATGGGCTGCCTATATGGATTTCCACAGTTATCAAAAGCAGGCATGTAATTACACAAATAAATAAATAAGTAAATAAAAATGCACGCAAGTAAATAAGTTAACAAGTAAGTAAATCAACAAAAAAGGTAAGCACGGAAGCAAATAATTACTGTATAATCAAGCAAGCTATCGAATGAACGAATGAAAGAATAAATAAATAAATAAATAGCCCTCAGTACATTAACAGTAACTTTCTTTACAGCATTTGAGTTGATTTACTTTTCTACATATGATAAATATATGTAACAGCCTCTAATTTCCTCAGATCACTAGAGAACAGAACATACAGAAAGTTAAACTACCCAGGAATTGCCATTACAAAGGAAATGACAGGTGTATAATTCTAAGAGGATACAGCATACATTGATCTGTTTTCTTTTCTGACATCATAAGTATAATCCTTCTAAATGTTTTAAAACCTAGAATGTTTTTTACCATGGATTAGTAAGAAATGTTTCCTCCCAACTGCCTGCAAGATTGTGATAGTCCTATGGGAAGAAAAAAACTAATCCATTGCCTTTAAGGGCTATTTTGAACATCTGGTCACTACCTGCCACAAAAGCTGCTAGAGATACTTGCAGAGCAATTTGCTATTTTACAGAGTGTAGTTTCTAAATTCAGCTATTTATTTATAAAATGAATATTAGTCTTTATGAAAGAATTTGTCTTAACATGAAAGTCTGGTTCATTAACTAAACACATTTCTCTTTACTCTTTCTGCAGTTTTTGCTCACAGCATTCCTTCATCTTAGATTTGGCTTTAAATATAAACTGCATCTGTGCCTATGAATATAATTAACTATTCCACGATCATTTTCTGCTAGTTATAGTAGGTAGTGAGCCTTGACTCACTCTTCTGTCTCTGGTCATCTATTTTCACATTGATAACTATGTGCACAGTGTAAGACTGAATGACAAGATGTGTTTTGTGATTTATGTACATACTATATGAAAGTAATACATCAAACCATATACAAGAGATTTTGAATGCAAAACACATGAATAATACTGTAGTCTTCTCCCCTTTGTCTGTTGACCATCATAACTTCCTTCAATGAGGTATGACCCATTCATTCCTTAAGCCAGGAATTTTACCTGGGATCAGGGCAAGAGCGGTCTGGAGATGGCCATCATTCAGGCAGTCATGAGGGTGGTTTATGCCCTTCCTGGCATCATTGTAAATAATATATCAAATTAAGAGGAGAATAGCTCAGATCAAATAGCAAATACATAATCCAAATGAAATGAGATAAACTGATAATATGAAATACAGCTAAAGTCTTATAATAACTAACATTATTGCATTAAATAATGTGTAGCGTTGTCGCCTCACAGTAAGACGCTGTCCGGTTCGACTCTCAGCTAGAGCGTCTTCTGCATGGAGACATGCATGAATGGGCATTCCTTCGTCGAAGGTTGTGCGTCAGGACTGGCAATCATTAGCGGACCGGAGTTCCACTGTGGCGACCCCTAACCGGGAAAAGCCGAAAGACACAACATTTCATTAAATAATGTGTAATATGCTAAAATAAAGTCCCATTCTTTGTTAACGTATTCTGTCTCTAAAATACTGGTGAATATATTGCTATCCAAATCAGATTAGCTATTCTGCTATGTAGTTCCATTTTTCCAGAACCTTAGTTTGTGGTGCTGTTAATGCCAAAGCTTTTCAAACAACATTAAAAAACTATCACTAGAGGAACGCACCTGTGCATTCCTGCTGCAGGTGCAATATGGCCTTGTTCTTGATGTTAACCTTTTATTACCACAACCCAGGTTAGGCCTCAGCTTGTCACAGTGTGCTCACAGCACACAAGGTAAACCTCTTTGGACTCCTGTCACAGCATACCTCATATTTCTTCTAACCTTCATAATAATCACTTCTGTTACAAATTGTCAAAAGCAATGGCATCACATTACATGATCACCACTTGCTCCACTCCTTCATTCATTCACCAACTACATTCCTACCTTCCCACAGTCTTTGCCTGGTACTAATCAGCTTAAAAGTTAATTGGTAGTGCACCCACTAAGAACATGAACTATTCACCAAATAAAAGAAGCTGCAACTGCTATGCATGCAACAGTCCTAAAACATTTATATCACATGTATAATATGAATCAAGATACTGCATGGATGTCTTGTATGTACTTACAGTTAACGTACTAGAAATGACGACAGTTTACTGACTATATTGGTTGATCTCTGAAGGAACCTTCTGTAGTGTTTCCTCAACTGCTATCTCCAGCTCAGACATCTCAATTGTCCCTATTTTGGAGGAATGTTCCTATTTTCAGGCCTAGAAAACGACATCCTTATTTCTGGAAGTAAGCTCTTAGTTTCAGGCTTGATTTACTACTTCACAGAATTTTTAGAGTTCTATTAATCAAATGTGATTTTTGAAGCTGTCTAGTACACAGAAAAACATACTACACGACCACATACTAATGGCAACAATAATTTAGAGAGGACACACATCTTACATCTCCGTTTTCTGAAGAAAAAAACAAATGACCTTCTGTTGTAGAATTTTTTAATAGAGTTCACTGTCTCTTTAATAGTGTGCTTATATTTGTCCATCATTTTATCAGTGTCTGTTTTTAAAACATGTGGTTCTGATTAATATCTCACATGACATCTAGTAATGGGAAAAATTATGACCTTTTTGGTATTCAAATTTTATACTAATTAAATGTCCACATTTGTAGCTGGATGTTCCTACTTTTCAAGGGCCTTTGTTCTGATTTTCAATGCCTTCAGGACAAGAGGTTGTTCAGCTCCATAACCTTTTTCTCTTTATTCCCTTCTTTTGAATCCACAGGTACCACTTTTCTCATATTCAGGCTAGGACAATGCTTAAGCCAACTATGACTTTGTTTAATGCCTACCCACTGTGCAAGTACTACCTGTAAGACAGGAAACATAAAACACAAAAATGTTTAAGGATATATGTATATATTGTTTGAAATTTGTTATCAGGTATTGCATCAAGGAGAGTGGTGGGGCCATGTACAGGAATCTGTGCACCCAATGAACTAAACATAAACTCCTCCTTAGCTCCCAGAATTGAACAAAATGGGGAAGGTCTGCTTTTCCAAAGTAGTGTACAGCCTCTTGTATAACCTATGGATGAAACACTCTGACCAAGTAGCAATCTGAAAGTAAGAAGTCATGAAGAGGATTGTTTCTGCAGCTCTGGGTGTCTACAAGCACATTCATTTCACTGGGAATGAGGACAGTTGTAATGGTGATGCCAGAATAACATCAAATCTCTGCACAAGGCTATTATGATATATCACCCTGTTTGTCCATGTACCACTAGACAAACTGGCTGCCAGCCAGAGTAGGAGGGGTTGTTGTATATGAACTTCCCCTCCAGAACAGCTAGTGTAAGAATGTTGCCTGAAATTCCTGGTGATTGATGCATAGCTTCTCTTCCTGCAGTGGGGCAGAAACCCTTAACCATGACCTGTGGACAACTAAAGTGGCTTCCTCAATTAAGCAGCAAAGTGCCTGTTGTCAAAATATGTGTCAGATTCTAGTGATTAAAAACCTAGTGACAAGGATTCAACACCAGCTAATGTTCAGTTTACAAATGTTGACTTTGCACCCTGTAATATTTCATAGTGTAACGCAACACCCACATCCGTGAGTGAATAGCTAAGTGAAGATCATGGCAACCATTAAGCCCAGAAAGAAGGGAAAGTCTAAGCCTGGACCTTCAACTGCATCTACATTTGGGCTGCAAAAGATATGACCACCAGGGCCTTTGGTGTGAGTTTGAATAATTGAACCTGAAGTGTGTCTAATTCTGACCCAGTGAATGACATCTTCTAGATGGGCTCACAAAAGACTTTTCAGAGAAGATGGTAACCTCCAGTGCACACAGCCATGGGAATGCCCAAACAAAATACTCTTCAAGGGATTTCCTTGATATGGCCAGCAGGAGCCATTCATCCATGTAACAGAATGCTTACAATATCATCTTCTTCTCTTCACCTAGGTTATCATTATCACAGTTAGCACATTAGTAAATCCCCTTGGGTGGATATGATATCATAAATGACAGCGGGTTCTATCAAAATGGATGTCCTCTCAGAGTGAATACAAAGCACGATCATATTTAGCTCACTTTCCAAGCACCCTCTAACATATTGAATGTGCTCATTGAAGTTGCTGATGTCCAGGATAGTTTAGATGTGTATTATTCCCATCAAAACTGAGAAGAGGTAGGAGTAATGTTCTTGACTTCATTCTAAATGAGGAACAGTGTCCACAGTGCTATTGAAGAGTAAAATCTGGGCCTATCTCAAGAGCTCTGTGGAAATGAACTTATTGACAGTTGGGCTCTTCCTTGGAGAGGACCTAAGACTTGACAGATGTGGGTGACATTACTCAATAAGTGTGAGTGACATCTAGAATAAGTTAACATCATGTCCACCCTTGCATGAATTCAGGATTACAGCTGCTGGACCTGTGGAGCTATGCTTCTGAGTGATTTCCCAAAAGAGCTAGGAGTTTGCAACCAGCATTTATTAACCTTTATTTTTAGACAGTTTTTTGTTCAGTCATAAGAATTCAAATAAAAATAATTCTGATTGTCCATAGCATAATTTAGAGTAACTCTTTTATTCATTGAAGCAAAAATACATTTAGAATCAGATTGCAATAAATGGCCCACACTTTGGAGGAGCAGTACAAGTAAAAAAGAAGGAAAAAACTACTTCCTAGTGCAGAAACAATTGCACAATAGTTATGTCTGTTATAGTACACCATGTAAAGAGACAGTACACAAAGTATATGCAAATTAACTGTTCAACACGAATAACAATGCAACTGTATTTCAGAAAGAGCTATACAGTGTTCCAAAACTGTCTACTAAAGTAAGATTACATCACAGATATAGAGGTACAATAACAGGAGAGATAGTATGTTGTACTCCTAATGAAGCATAAATAGTGACCATGTTTATATTACAGCAATAGTAGTATTCTCTGCATGAGCAACTTCTGCATCATATTCAAGTGTATACACACAGTTCCCCTTTATAATCTCAAAACACTGAAATCTCGAATTTCAATAACCCGAGAACATAAAGGAGAACGATCCAAAATCCCAAAGCCGAAAATCATGAAACACAAAACCACGAACATACACACAGCATACACCACACAACAAATACACCATTCTACCCACATTATAAAAACTAAACAACCCTACACTACAAATAAGCAGGGAGCAAGCCCCCCTGCACCCCCCATGTGGGAGGCTGCACCCCCACCCTGCCTACTTACATATACTAACTCTGAGATCACACAAAGACAGCAAACTCTCACCCAGAAATTCTACAGTCTCTTGCACACACATACACACACACACACACACACACACACACACACACACACACACACACACACACACACACACACACACACACACACACACACATACATACACACATATACAAAGAACAACACATCCAACATTTACACACTCATACTTTCACCTGTCTACCCTAACCCACATGTACAACTTACAAACACACTCACATACACTCACTTACCTTAAATTGCACGTAAATCCACTCAGTACACCGAACACCATCCCAGCCAAATATTACCCATAATGTAGCATAAATGCATAACCACGAATTTGAGATATTCAAATTCACGATTATGCACTTTCGCTATTTTGAAGTTTCGCCTTTATGATCTCGAGATACTGAAATTCGAGATTTTAGTATTTCAAGATTATAAAGGGGAACCACACACACACACACACACACACACACACACACACACACACACACACACACACACACACACACACACACACACACACACACACACACACACACTGTACCCTTGGTCATTCACAAACAATATAAACCCATTCCAATGGAAGAAAAGTATAGCAGTTTATTTTCATATCATAATACAGTGTTGTTTCTGCTTTTTTAGTAGAGAAGCTAGATCTACACACTTACATACAATAGTGTGTTGGAATGCTACTAACAGCCAAAAAGGGGTGCATAACATGGCAGATTGTTGGGCTTTTGTATTGTTAGTACTGAGCACAAAGTCCACATGAAGTGCAAAAGAGCACTAGTATACTGAAACGAGAAATGATCATAACAATTCAGAAGGTTTTTAAGTTCCACTGTTCAAATGTGCATATTAGCCAACTCATGAAGGACCACATTTTGTATAGCTCTCTCCTTGGTAGCTGAATAGTGAAGCTATGCCCCCATTACAGGAACAGTGGAAGATGTGCTGCTTAAATAAATTATTTCAATGAACGATGAACTGTCAAGACCTAGAGTGTGCCATGCTGTCTTGCTCTGTGTGGCCTGTGGCATATTAGGACTATTCCTTTGACTATGAGGCATGCTGTTGTACAACTGGGTAGACAGTGCTGTATTGTTGCATTCTTCAAGAAGTGTATTAACCCCCCAGAGCACTTAGTGCTCCACTGTAACATATGACATGTGGTTCCACTGTCTCTAGTTCATTTGAGCTTATATCACAGCAGCTCATCCAAAAAAGAAATACAGTTTTGCATGAGTTTGAACACACTTAAAATAGAACATACATACTTGAGCTCAGGGAAATACATGTAAAAACAACATGAGAAATTAAGTGATTGTTAAGAGGGCCCCTTACTTTATTATTCTCACTGTCATTGACATGCAATGAAAAAGCCTCTTTTGCTCTTTTTCTGTGAGGTTGTGATCAGGCACACATTAAATACGTATGCGAAAAAGGATCTGCTATATGTGGCTCCAGCAGTACCAACACATGCTAGTGACAACCCAATCAACTATTATATCAGTTTGGGTGATACAAACAACAGACTAAGACACAGCAAAGCATGCTGCATTGCTGTGTGCTATGTGTCTTGATAATCTCTCCATGATTCTAGTGCTACAGCCATATGTACCATGTACCACTGCTGTGTTATGTATCCTGATAATCTCTTCATGTTCCTAGTGTGCTAGTCATATGCAGTGTGTGACATGCTACACTAATGTGTGATACTTGTCCTAACAATCTCTTCATGATCCCAGTGTGTTAGCAATAAGCACCATGTGCCATGTTGTACTACTGTGTTTTGTAAGTACTGCCAACCTCTTCATTGTCCTATTTTGTTAGTCATAAACACTGTGTTCCATGTTGTACTCCTATGTGTTAAGCACCCTGACAATCTTTTCATGTTCCTAGTTTAATAGTCAGATGTACTATGTATCATACTTTACTGATGTGTGCTATTTGGAAGAGCAATGTCTTCACGTTACTAGTGTTCTAATCATATGTCCTGACAATTTTTTCTTCTTTCTAATGTGCTGGTCATATGCACTGTTTGCCACACTGCACTGTTATGTGTTCTCACAATCTCTATGTTTATACTGTGCTAGTTGTATGAAATGCATGCCATGCTGCACTGCTAATTGCTATTTGTTCTGACAATCTTTTCATCTCCCTAGTGTGCTACTTATAACCACTTTGTGCTATGCTGCACTGTTGTGTGCTAAGTGCCCTGAAAATCTCTTGATACTCCTAATGTTTCAGTTGTTGCAATGTGTGCCATGCTGCACTGCTGTGTAGTATATGTCTGACAATTTCTTCATGCTTTTAGTGTGCCCTGACAATCTCTTCATTGTCCTAGTGTGCTAGTGATTTGCACTGTGTGCCATGCTGCACTGCTTGTGTTATGTGTTCTGTCAATTTCTTTGTGCTCCTAGAGTGTTAGTTATAATGATTGCCATACTGCAATACTGCATGACATGTATCCTGACAATCTCTTTATGATCATAGTGTGCTAGTCACATACACTGTGTGCCATGCTGCAATATTGTGTAAGTTATATGCATTGTGTGCCACGTTGGACTGCTGAATGCCTTAATGACAGAATTTTGCCCACACAGTATTTTGTGTTTTAATCTTTTCTCTACAGTGTTCAGTGCTAGCTAGCTTGTTGCATACTCTTTTGTTCATTCTGCACTCGTCATGCCCCTAAGTATTGTTTGCATTATCACTGGTACTTGGTGCATCAATAAAGTAAATGGTCCTCAGTTCTTATGCTCAGGGCATCACATATTTTTAATGTTACAAACATAGAATCCCAGATGACAGATGCAGATCTGATTCTGTCTCATTAATGATCCCTAAATAATTGCAAAGCTTCATTGCAAGTATATACTGCTTGTTTTAAAAATAAACAGCATATAGCAATCTCCTATGCATACTAAGTTTACCTCACAGAGGCAAAATAACATGAACATACCACATTATGACTTATTATTCAAGCATGTATTGACCAAAAATCAAACACAGTATGTATTATTTTTGGAAAACAGAAATTACTTAAATGTGCTTATCTTTAACCATTTAACCGCACTATAAGAATTAAAATTATATATTTTTCACCTTTCTAATATTATCATATCAAAGAAAGGAAACTATTTTTTTCGGATAAAAACATAAACATACATAAATCAATAACCTAACTAGCAAACAGACAAATTATAAATACAGCAAATAAAATTTTATCACTTAAGATGACATTTTATAACCAGGTTAGGACATTGAGGGTGTTGATTTTTGTGTGATAACTAAAGGTCTAGGTGTATATGTACATCTGGTCTTAAGCCTCACACCCTAACTTCTATGCAAAGAGAGATCTGTCTTTGCGGCTTAGTTTTTACTCATTCAAGGGGTTGCAATTTCTCAGCTATGCCTTATTTTATGCAGTTCTCAGAATGTCGTAACACCTACTCAGTTATTGTTCACCTGATGACTAGTGCAGCATTGCACTTATGTTCAAATGTACCATATTTCAGTGTCCCATTAGATCATTTAACTTAAGTATGTTATAATAATAACACCATTTCAGTATTATTCACATTATCAAGCATTTTGTAATTGATGCCATGACAGCTGCCAGCTTTGTAAAAAAAGTTAAATCTTTTTAGCAGTCAGTCCTGTATCCACCACTTTTTAGTCTTGGAATTTTTCTAATTCTGGTTTGTAATGAAATGGACCGTATCCACAGTATGACATAAATGCAGAAAAACAAGGCCTAGAGAAAAGACTATGCCAAGTTCCACAGTAACAACTACATAAACAAATTACATTTGTAGTAGGATCTTATATTTTCTAGTCTTTGTGGTTGGTGATTTGCAGTCATTTGAATTTGGTACTAGTTTTATGCTAATCATTTTGGCAGTTGTTACCTATGTGTTTGTCTTCTATCGATAACATAGCAATGAGATTACATTTAATCACATTTCATTAATCACATGCTGCTGGTAATTGATCTAACTTCAGCTTATGGAAGTGTAAAATACATCGTTACTGTAGACTAAAGTAATTTATCATGTCACTGTTGCACAGACAGAGAAATCTGAAGAAATCTACCATACTGAGTGATAAAGAAACCAATCTTAACACTATGTATTGTGCAATACATATAGATACGTGTTTTGGGGGGTTTAGTTATAGTCTGATATTATCTATGGTCCAGCAGTCATCTTACCTACTGAGTGTTTTACATTTGATAGAGTGAAGACTAGGGACAGCAAGATACTTTACAGATGTACTCTTATAGATGTTCTTCATATTACTCACTGCCTTAGTTACATGGGTTATATCCTACCAAGGATATAATAGTCTAACTTCCAAAGCTTCTGGGCACATTCCACCTGCCTAAACTGTCAAACAGCTCGAACTGAGCTGACTAAAAGACAAGTATGGGCACAAAGAGCTTCAGAGCTTTAGTGCCACTAAAGAGTAAGCTCCTCTGAGGCTTTTGAGGATTTACAGTTGGCTTGTGCTTTCCTTAGCTGGGCAGATAAATTCCCTTTGGGGAAAATTTTTTTTTCTGATTTTTTTTTTGTTTTTTTTTTTTTTACTTTCTTCTTCAGGAAAGTTTTTAAAGCTAAGAATGTTGTATTTTAATGGATTGTCTCGAGGCTGTAACATGCTTTTAAATGAACCACTCATTTCTGTCAGTTTAAAAATAGTGTTATGTAACCAACAAGGTATTTTCTGTGGATAAATTGTGTTTATTTTAAGGTTGTAGGGCTGTCATAGTGTTTAAAAGTGCTTTTTACTATGTTTTTTTTCTTTCTAAAAGTAACTTTGGTGGACTGGTAGTTTTACTGGCATTTTTACTTTTTTCCTCAGAATAGAGACACCATTTTCTGCTTGACCATGGAACAGATTGTCAATCCATGGTTAGGACTTCTTCCAGTCAGAAAAAAAAGTTAAACAGTCTTTGCCACCACAGCAGGCTGGCAATTTGCTTCAGCTGTAGGTGGGTGATTCTGCTGTGGCCATTTGTTTTACCTCAGACCACTCATATTTTACCAAGATCCCTCTGGTGTAGCACCTTTGGCCACTGTGGATAGAGGTTTAACCACATCCTCTGCGGCTGTTGGGGTCCCCTGAATGGGCAAGGGAGAACCACTCTTCTCAGTCCTGGGAGAGGGAACAGGGGGCATTTCCCTGTTGTGTCAGAATGCTGTGCCCAACCCTGGGGAAGCAGCAGCTGCCATTAGTATCATGGTTGTCCACATTTTCCTGTCAAAAAGAAATAGAAAACCAAGCATGTATTTTCACCTCAAATTTCTTTGGATATGAGTAGTTTACTGGGAATGACTCAGGGTTTGATTCAGGCTATTGGTCCTACTTGTAGAGCAGCTTCTGGTAAAAAAACAAGGGATGCCTCCTTTCCTGAAAGAATTCAAGATTTTGAGTCTGAATAGGAATATGCAGGGACAGATTCAAGTGTTTCTCTTCAGATTTCTGAGTCAGGCTCAGAGGAGAGCTTATTTTCTGATTCTCCCTCTGGGGGTTTCTTTTTCTCTGAGACTATTGCCAGATTATCCCAGTGTTTTCAGTGGGAGAACATTGAAGTTTCTCAGTATCTCAAAAAATACTATGAGTTGTTACAGTTGAATTTTCCAGAATGTCCACCCATTCCTCCTGTCCTGTCTTCTTTAGAGGATGTGTGTCTTATGCTTGCAATTTTTCTTATAGTCAGCCAGCTGTCCCTGAAATGGCAGATAGGATGTATAACGTTCCTCAGTCTTTTAAATTTGCATACAGTATTCCCAAACTTGACCCAGTAGCTATAGCCTTAGTTGACTCTGCTGCTAAATACATAGTTAATTCCAATTCTACTCTTTATAGTAAGGTTGAGAAATTATTGATGGTATGCATGGGAAGAAATGTGTATACTTCTGAAACTTTGAATTTCAGAATTTTAAGTTGGCAGGTTGATATGTTAAAGTTTATACTGACATATTGTGAAAGTATGAGGAATGTTTTATCTACAGTTTATTCTTGTGAATAAAATCTGCTTTGAATGACTTAGTTTTTTCTATTGTACAGGTTACATTGCTCATTGTTTTCAGTGTGTGCATGATTCTGTTGATACTTCTTCCAGGACTATGGCTAGTGGTACAGTTTTAAGAAGGTCTGCTTGGCTGCATTCTCAGAATGTGTCAGGTGCTGCAAAATGTGATGAAAGGGGGAAGCTGATCCAGGGAATCTCTAAGAGATTTCATCCCTCGTTTTCCAAATTGTCCATGGGATTTTCTTTCCCCATCCAATTTTGGCAAAAAACAGAATAAGCAGTTTGAACAGAATCCAGGTAAACAGATGTTTAAGAAGAAGTGGCAAAGAGGGTCAAAAAGTGGTCTCAAACCTCCCAAAACCAAGGACACTCCAACTAGTCCAAATGACTGTTCAAAAGACTTTGTGATCCCCTCCCACCTTGGCCCTCTTTCTCTTTCAGATAGTCTGAATTTCCATTTTTCTCTCTGGCAACAAGTTATTTCAGACAAATGTGTTCTGAAAATCATTCACCAATGTTACAGATGGCAATGGGAGGAAATTCCTCCTTTCCAGGGAGTCATTCCTCAACCTGTAGATCAGACTGTTTCCTTTCCACCTGTTCTTCATCACATACTTTCCAAAGGGGTCATAGAACCAGTTCCTCCTTCCCATGTGGGGAGGGGGTTTTATTTAAGGATGTCCCCAGCCGCAAAGAAAGAAAACTCTTGGAAACTAGTTCTGATTATTTCTTTCCTAAAACTGTTTGAGATAGTTCCCACATTTAAAATTATGTCACTTTACAACATGTTGCCTCTTCTTCCTGTGTCAGTTTTCTGGTAACACTAGACTTAAAATAAGCTTATCATCGCATTCCTGTTAATCCAGACTTTGGGTGTTTCTTAACATTTTGAGCATCTGGATCACATTATCAGTTCTCTGCCTTACCCTTTGATCTGTCCACTGCACCAGGAGTGCTCTCAAAATGTCTAGCTCCAGTTATAGCTCATTTCAGGCTACAGAGAATCCACATTTTTCTGTATTTAGATGACTTGCTTATATTTGCAGAGTATTTTTCAAAGTGTCAGGGATCTTTGTCTCTTTTGGGTGAGAGATCTGTTGCATAAGCTGGGATTCCAAGAGAACATTTAAAAGTCTTTGGGCTTATCGGAAGAGATGTCACTTGGTGGAGACAGCAGATATCCTTAAATCAAGGTCTCGCCTTCTCCCTTTCTGCTCCAAAGCAGTCAGTGATCACAGATGCTTCAGACTTTGCTTGGAGAGCAGTTTCAGGAGAGATGAAAGTGCAGGGACTGTGGGACACACATGACAGACACAAGCACATAAATATCAAGGAGATGCTTGCCCTGATCAAGACACTCACTTCTCTGAAACATCTTTGGTTTCTGTGACCTCTATAAGTGGTTACAGAGAATACCACAGTGATTGGTACCTCAACAAGCAAAGGGGGACCAGGTTATACACTCTTTGCAGATTAGCCATATTAGCTTGGGATAAAGCTTTGCAGCACAATCTCACTCTACTGGCATCCTACATTCCCTCAGAGAAAACTGTGTGGCAGACAAACTGAGCAGGACCAGGGCAGACCATCACGAATGGAAACTAGATCCAATGATCTTCCAAGTCTTGATCCATCTGTGGGAAGTTCCTCAGTCAGACCTCTTGCCTCCTGTCTAAGCAATCAACTAGCAAAATTATGTTCCAGAACTCCATGCAAGAAGGCCTGCAAGACAGATGTCTTTTCTTTTCTTTGGGCAGGAATGTCCCTTTATGCCTTTCCACCATTTCCACTTATATCAAGAGTACTTCTGAAGATTCAGAAGGAATTCCCTCAGGATCATAGTGTTGACACCCTTCTGGCCCAGGCAACTGTGGTCCTACCTTCTTTTGGAAATGACCAGGGGCAATTGGAAGCTTCTTCACAGACTGGATCTACTTATACAAGAACAAGGGTGTTCAATGCACCCTGACATCAGTCATCTTTTATTGACTGCCTGGATCCATTGTGAGACACACTGATGTCCCTCTCGCCAGGCTGAGTAAGGAGAAAGTTATGGTCAGTTGCTTATCAGGGGCTAGCATCTGCCACATTAGACATGCACTCAGGTCTTTGGACCATAATTACCAATATGACTCAGTCATAGTCCATGTGTGAGTAAATTACCTGAGACATACCGCCCTAGACTATATGAAGAGAGACATCATAGAGCTCTAAGAATATGTGCCTCAGGCTGGTATGATCCTAGCATTGAGCAGAGTTTTACCTTTTCCAAGGATGATGCCACAATACGAACAAAAAATGATTGATTTTTATACTTGGCTTAGTTTCTGGATCATTCTAAGGGGGTGCAATATTTGCCAGCATGGAAGGAGATGGTCAACAGACCACGCAGCTCTGCACCTCTCTCCTATAGGCTTTTGAATATTAGCTAAAACAGTATCTTCCCCCATAGTGCCTTTTTTAGGCAATGCCAAACTGAATGTACTTCCAACATAGCAAATCAAAACCAAGAAAATCTAAAGATATTACTGCTCAATGCTATAAACAAAAAACTCCACTCCCTGGAAGCTCTCTTTACCCTACAGAATGCTGATGTCTGTGTGGTCTCTGAGACATTGTTTAAAGCTGTGGAGAGCACACCAACAGTGTGAGGTTATAATGCCTTCCACACATTTAGACCAGCTACTTCACAGGCAGGGACTAATGTTGGAGGTGTCTCTGTTTACATAAAAAATAAATATACTTCAAGGCTGGTCAAACAGGACAACACACTTGAGCTGCTCCTTGTTCAAATCACTACAGGTAAAATCCAGTACCACTTCCTTGCAAGCTATAGGTCCCCCTCTATGACCCAGGAAACCCATACCACGTATTTAAACTTATTAGAAACATTAACCATCCAATTCAATACCATATTCGTGGGTGACTTTAATTACCCAGTATTAACTGGGAATCCTATATGACATCAAATGTATGTGCACAGAGATTCCTGGATTTTGTAAGCACAAACTTCCTGGACCAAATAGTCAATACACCAACTAGGGGTGCAACTATACTAAATCTGGTCCTCACTAATATGGGAGAGTGCTGCACACCCCCTACTGTAATGCCTTCCCTGATAAGGTCAGACCACAAAATGATCTCCTTTGAAGTAAAAATAAAACCTGGACCCCCATCTCAACTGGGAATATTCACTAACTATTCTAAGGCTAACTTCCTGTTATTAAGTGAGAACCTAGCAAATTTCAAGCTCCTATAAACCCTGAGAACACTTCTGCCTATGCAGAACTGTTCACAGAAACCCCGTACAAGCATGTTAATAGCTGCATAGAGGCAGCTGTATCCACCAGGAAGACGTATAGAACTAACTCAAAAAGCAAGCCATCCTGGTGGAATCAGAAAATCAATCGGATGTATAACAAGAGGAAGAAAATCATGGCAAAAATTAGGAGGTCCAGCACCCAGAAGGCTAAAAGCACTCCCATCAAACTAAAGAAGCAACTCAGAGGACAAATAAAGTCTACCAAAGCCAAATTTGAGGTAAGTTTGGCCTCCCAGGCCAAGGACAACCATAAAACATTCTTTAGCTATGTCTGCAACCTGAAAGGCAATACACAATTGTGTGCAGAGCTCATTGTAAATGGAGTCACCTATACTGACCCAGAAGATATAGCAAACCTCCTGGCTGATAAATTCAGCTCCAACTTTACTCTTCTCCCCCGCTCAATCTTCCCTCGGGAAATATCATCAAATATAGCTCCCCCTACTTTCACTAGGGAACAGGTCCTTAATGCTCTCCTATAACCAAGAACAATTAATGGGCCTAGACAATATCCCAGGATGCCTTCTAAATAGCATAAAACATGACCTATCAGGGCCTTTGGAATTACTATTTAACTGTAGCTTCCAAACAGACTTTGTGCCTCATGAATGGAGAATGGCAACAGTCATCCCTCTGCACAAAGGTGGGCCATCTACAGACCCTGGAAACTACAGACCCATAAATCTCACTAGTCTTATATGTAAAGCCATGAAAAGAATTACCATGGAGATGATCAACTGAGATATAGTAAACCTCCAGACACTGGACCCAACACACTTTGGTTTCGTCAAGGGCAGATCATGCCTACTCAACCTGGTGAACTTTTTTGAGAAGGTCACCAAACCAATGGATGAGAACAAAATCATTCACACTGCCTACCTTGACCTGGCCAAGGCATTTGACACAATACCCCACTTGGGCATTATTGACAAACTCAAGAGGTTAGGTACAAACCCGTATGTCACCCAGTGGATAGCCAGTTGGCTCACAGACAGGTCCCAGGAAGTTAGAAATGGGGAGTCCACCTCTACAAAGAGTCCAGTCACAAGTGGAGTACCTCAGGGATCAGTCCTTAGACCACTCCTTTTTGGCGTTTACTTTTCAGAAGTCAAAGCTAATGTCAGTGGTCTCTGGCTGACTAAATTTGCAGATGATTGCAAATTAGGATCTGTCATTGAATCTTACACTGACACAAATGTTCTCCAGGAGGGGCTGACACAGACACATAACTGGTGTCAGAGCCATGGACTAAAACTAAATGCCAAGAAATGCATAATAGTATCCTTTGGGAAGTTATCCATCCCTGGTAACTATCATATTGACAACACACCCCTTAGAGGTGACCTAGTAGTCAAGGACTTAGGGACATACATAGATAGTAATCTAGCCTTTGATCATCATATGTCTACAGTGGTGAGGAAATAATTCTATGCTGCACAACTTATAAACAAAGGTATGGCATATAAGTCCAATGAAGTCATTGTTCCACTGTATTCAGCATTCATCAGACCTATCATTGAGTACAATGCCCTCTTTAGTATGTACATAACCAGGCATATCCAACACTTGGCACTTCCACAGAAGTTCCTCACTAAAAGAATACAGGGCATAATTAATATCTCCTATGCAGACCGTCTCAAGGCCTTATCCCTGTATTCTGTCTCCTACAGGCTTTTAAGGGGAGATCTATGCCTGGCATAGAGGGGACTGTCAAACCCCACTCTGATGGACCTCCTGCATATCCACAAAACAAATAGTACCAGAATTACCCTTTCTAAAGACTTAAACCTTGCCTGGGATATAAATAGGACCTGCTGGGGAGATAGGTATGTATCCCAGAGACTACCCCCTCTATGGAACAGGCTCCCCATCCATGTGAAGCAGAGTTCCTCCCTAACCCAATTCAAGTGCAACTTGGACAATTAGATGGGGAACTGGAAATTCATCCCTGATTTGGCACATATGTCTCTAATGCAAATAGGTAACCTGTAAATGGTTCATCTCCCAGGCCCATGCTTACACTTATCAAAGGTATCAGAACTTGTCAGAGATTTGGGATGCATGGCTAGGCTTAAAAAGGCCCTTGCAGTCATTAGCCTAGTAAACACCTACGAACCTATGGATGATAGGGTCTTAATTCCTTTTAGGCACCTTTTTTCCTGAGGAGGTCCTAATGGAGGCAAGAACACCTACTACTAGAAAACCATATATTAACAAGTGGAAAGGTTTTTCTAGTTGGTGACAACAACATAACCAGCACAAATTCAGAGATAGTTGTTTTCTGGTTTAACAATATTTGTGTGAGTTAATATCCTATGGCCTTTCTTATTCCTCTATCAAGGCTCATATATCAGTCATTTCAGCATGTCTGCCCATGAATCATCCTTTCTCAAGGCAGTTGCAAATCAAAATGTTCTTGAAAGGAGTTTTACGTAAGAGGCTTACAAGTAAACTGTGCCCCCCCCCCCTTGGGTTCTTAATTTTGTGTTGAAACTAACACTTGCTCCATTTGAACCAGATAATCTGGCTAACTTGAGGGTCTTAACATGGAAAGCAGTTTGAGTGATTGCTTTGTCTTCTGCAAGAAGGGTATCTGAGCTGCAGGCTCTTATGGTCAATCAACCCTACCTCATTTTCCACAAGGACAGGGTTTCTTTGAGAACTAGTCCTTCTTTATGTCTAAAGTGGTATCTGAGTTTACTTGAAGTCTAACTGTACATCCCCACATTTTCTTTCTCAATTGTTAATTTCTTGTGAGGGCAAGAAAATGGTACAACCAGTGTCAAAACAGCCTATTTCCAAATGGTTGTCTAAGGCAAAGCTATATTATCTTTTGTTATACTCTGGTGTATATTATGTTATCAAACTTTTAAAAGTTTGAACGTCATATGGTCAACACCTTATGATCAAACTTTTAAAAGTTCAAACGTTTCAACGGAGATCTTGGTACAGTGCAGAAAGGGAAGATTTCCCTTTCCTCCACTGTAGTGTAATCTTGGAGTTGGTATATTTAAAGAGTGGGGGGGGTGCAGCTCCCCATGTGGGGGTGCCAGGGGGCTTGCTCCCCTGCTTAAAATGGTCAGGTAGTTTTTTTCTGTTTATTTTATTTTAAGCTTTTTGAACTTTTAAAAGTTTGATCATATGGCTTTGATCATATGATGTTTGAACTTTTAAAAGTTTGATAATTTAATATACACCCATTATACTCACAATGACAGATCTATTCCAGGCAGGGTCAAGTCCCACTCTACAAGGACATTGGCTTTTTCTATGGCTTTTTAGAAAGGGTTGAATTCTAGAAGTACTCTATAAGTTGCTGTTTCGTCCTTCGTACATACTTTTACAAAGCAGTATAAGCCAGAATCATTCTCTAGGTCTAGATCATGCTTTGCTAGGACCATTCTCCAAGGAATCCTGGACCCTTCTCCTTCCAGTTCCAAAATATAGATAGCTATGGTAATCTACCCATATAGGTAAAGCTAATAGAGCAGTGATCAGTATGAAGAACATAATACAATTGCATAAGATGAACTTAACATAACAGTAGATTTTCAAATGATCGCTGCTGCAGTAGCTGCTCCCAGCCTCCACCTCCCTTGGTTTGTTGCTGTATTTTTTATTCCTAGCCTTGTCCTTTCACGGTTCAACCTCCCTCATTCTGTTGGCAGGAAAGCTCTGAAGGGCTTTGCACCCAAACTAGTCTTTTAGTCAGCTCAGCTTGAGCTGTTTGACAGTTTGGGTGCATAGAGGGGTGACCTGAAGCTTAGGAAGCTGGCCAACTGTTACATCCTTGGCAGGATATAGCTCATATAGCTAAGGTTCCAGTAGCAGTGATCATTCAAACATCTACTGTTATGGTAAGTTCAACTTGTACATCTTCACTTTCTTGCCACAGTTCTATAACTAGTAGTTGGTGCTTAAAAATTGAGTTTTTGGATGAAATGTGTTCTGAATACTTCAAAGAAACTGTATCTCATTATAAACACAACATTAGTTCAAGCTATGATACACAAGCTCCAGTATTTCCTCCGTCCAATCTTTTGCTGTAATGAAGGTTTAAAGCCACAATATTCCAACCCAGGCTTGAGGCATTTGATGAAATAATAGGAGATCTGTTCAAGGTATTTCTGTTTCAGACCTCTGTCTACACCAGGGGAGGCTCATGCCATTGGACTGCAGGACTGCAGCCCCCCCAGCTGTAAAAAAGAAAGAAAAAGAATTAAAAAAAAAAAAAATTAGTATACTATTGTATACTGGCTGAATAGTGACTCACTGTTACTCAAACTGCACATGCGTGCTAGTTCCATGTTTAAAAAAAAAACTATCAGGACCTGCTGTTAAATCAGTCTGGATTAAGAAGAGAGGCATCAATGAACAGATGCTCAGATGCCTATGTGGTTTGTAACCACAGTAAAGTGGAAGGGGATTGGACTGCCATGTCTGCAGTCATGTACGTGATGTGGATGGCTGAAGATTGGTTTATTCTTGCTGCCGGGTATGTTAGGATGGTGGTTCCATTGGATAATCAGGTGTGTGTCACTGCCAGGAATGTTATGTTAGGATGGCAGTTCCAAAGCTCCAACAGATTCTCGCTGCAAGGGAATGTTAGAATGGCTGAAATGCAGGTTTGTTATTTTGTGTGTGGATTCCCGCTGCAAGGGAAGGATGGCTGAAATGCAGGTTTGGGGGGGTGTAAAATGCCCCACTTAAATATACTTGGTGGCTAGAGTTACTCAGGTGACCCAGTTAAATATACCTGGTGGTTAGAGTTACTGAGGCTCAAACCCTGTACCTTGAGTACAGGTAGCAAGAGCCTGAATTCCCTACCCACCACCACTTGTGAAAACTGTCCAGATTTTTGACTCATGTTTTTGTTCTGTTCTTCATAAAATCTGCGGTTTTCTGGATTTTTGTAATAATTGAAGGACTGAATTCACTAAATAATGACAGCCATTTGAATTTCAGAATTCATATTCTTCAGAAAATACACGGTGACACAAAACCTTTTATTATAGCAATTTTCTAAGTTAATAAGATCAATATTTGAAAATTTTCCCTATTTTTGGGGCTGTATTCCCCATTGTTGGCATTGTCCAGGTTTTTTGTGCTAAGAGGCTGAGAGCTATGGTAAGAACTGAATTCACTGAATTTTTTTGGGGGGGGCTGTATTCCTCCATTATTGGCTTTGTCTAGGTGTTTTGTGCTAAGAGGTTAAAAGCTATGGTGGGAACAGAATTCACTAAATGATAGCCATTTCAGTTTCAGTCTTCCTGTCTTTCAAGAAACAGCTGATTCAGCATAGCGGTATGCTGTTCTGATTGCAATGCACAGGGTTCTGGGTTCAGACTTGTCAGTGAAACGCATGGTAGTAACACAACATTTTATTCTATCAACTTTTCAAGATTATGCAAGCAATGTTTAAAATGTGTCCCTCATTTTTGGGCTACTGTCCCCCCCCAATAAATTTTGGCTTTTTCCAGATTTCTTGTGCTGCAAAGTTGAGAGGTACAGTTGAGTGTTGAGTGGATTTTACAAGGAGCTGAGAGCTTCAGGGGAAGAGAAGTTTAGTGCTGCTTATGCTGAGTCTGCTTGCATTGTTAATAGCATAACAGGTTGAATGCTCGCTTTTGATGCAGAAGGCTTTGGGTTCTACTCCCACAGTATGCAAATGCATTGCTGATATTGTACTGTGTGGTACTTTTAAAGGGGGTGGATTCTACAGTCTTGACAATGCCCTCTTCAGGAGAGATTCCTAGTCACTATGAACCTGTTATCAGTTTGCCATCCATTCCCTATTGCAATATTACTAGCTTATTTTTTGATGTAACAAAGGCAATTTATTCCTCAAGGGCAACAGACACTTTATTTGTAGATTAATCAATGAAATATAAAGTTGTTTGCTAGCAGCAACCTCTTCATTAGCTAGATCTCTTAAATGTGGAATTATTTAGATGAGTTGTACTTCTGCAGAGATTGTGAATATTTACTGATACTGGTGAGTTGTAGAAGTAAGTGTTCTGAATAAGGCAGTTTTGTCATTACTGATGCATGCATTTTGTTTCACTGTTTACTGGAAAAATGTTCAAAATAATACATTTAAAACATCCTCTAACAACTGCACTGTATTATACAATGAATATAATTAAATACAATAAGGAAGGTGTATCAAATAACCCATGTATGTTTCGTGTGCAAGGGCCTATGATTTGAAAACAGCCCAACGTTAATCTTTATCTGCCCCTGGCCAGATGTATTTTCTTTGAATGTGGGTTTCAATGCTCTTTCAATAAATGTGAGTTTCAAGGGCAGAGAAGTTTTAATGCTAAGTCTATTTTCATTGTGAGACAGCATTGCTTTGTTTAGCAGATGTCTATTAGTGCTTGCACTGTAAAATGTAAAATAAAACTTTTAAATAAAATCCAGATCATCATAGAAGTAATGCAGTATGCACATTACAGTGTTTGTGGTAAATGGGGTGAAATAGCCAAGTAATGGGGCATTGGAATGGCTGCAGGGGGGACACTGCATTTAACCATGAGTTTGTGATGGGGGAAGGGTGGCAAACTCAAAGACAGCCCTGTCTGAACTATACCTCTCAACTGACAAGATTTTAGCAGAATAAATAGATTTGTGCTTCTGTTTTTGGTTTGTTCCTCATAAAGTTTGTGGTTTTGTGGAAAATCATTTAAGAATGAAGTTACTAAATAATGACAGACATTGAGTTTCAGACTTCATACCCTTCAGAAAAATGCATGCTAAAGCAAGACCTGTTATTCTGTCAACTGTCAAAGTTTATACAAGAGCAATTTTTAGTACTGTTTGTTTGTTCCCTAATATATTTAGCCTTGTCCAGATTTCCTGCAGTAAGAGGTTGAGAGGTACGCGCAAATAAATCGCTTTATAGAATTATGTATATCCAAACCTCTCAAATGTCCCTGATTTTGGCTCAAAATGTTGCTCTCCCCCTAGTAATCCCTCTGCAAAATGGCAATTTTGGAAGAAAATGTGGAGGGTTTACAGTTAATAAATAATTGTAATGATCAGTTATAGATTACTTTTATTTCAGAAATACATGTAGACTGTCTTATTTTGTCAGCTGCTCAACTTAACAGTACTAATATTAAATTGTCCCTTCTTTGATAGGTTCCCAGCTGTATTGTGTGGCTATTTTATATTTTTGCATCACAGTTTTGGTCTGTTTTTCATAAAATTGTGTTTTTCTGGCAGATTAGTTACAAATCATTAAAGACTGAAGTTAGAAAATAATGACAGACATTTGAGTTTCAGATTTCATACCCTTCAGAAAATTCATACTAATGCAAGACTTACTATTCTATTATCTTTCTAAGTTTATAAGAGCAATATTTAAAAAAAATCCTTATTTTTGGGCCTTTTCCACTTATATTTATGGCTTTTTCCAAATTTCTTGCTTTGAGGTTGAGAGATATGACAAATGTGTCAGGGCCATCACTGTCAGCCGAGACATTTCAAATTGTGACATACTTGTACCCCACTCCCCCATGTAGTGTCTCTGGATGTGTCCAAACAAGGCAAGGAGCAGTTGTGCAGTGTAAGTGTGAAGAGTATCCCCCCATCCAAGGTAGACACAAGTACTACAGTGGGTTTTCATCTGTCCTTGATTTTGCAGAATGTTCTGGTTTTCTGTCATATTTTTATACTGTTGATTTATGCTTCTTATTCAGAAAATGCATGTTGTTGCAGTGCTTGTTGCTCTGTGTTTAAGCAGCAATGCTTTAATGACCATCAGGTAAGCTTGTCTTGGATTGTGAGATGCTAGTAAGCTTTAATAAGCATACTGTTAAAGAATTATCAACATTGAAAGCCTTTTTGTTGTTGCCAAGCAGAGAATAGTTACATAACTAGATAACATATAAGCCTTAGGTATTGAAATGCATATGACAGTATTTGCAGTAAAGGACAAGATTACAGTATTTTCAGAAGCTCATTACATTTGTTAGAGACTTGCAGTCATCTTTGCAGGCTTTACCAGTAAACTAAACAGAATGGCAATCTATCATGTGTGGTCCATAACCTGTGCAGTTCGTAGGTTCATAGGTAGATACTAGGCTTTTGGCCCTAGGGCCTATATAAGCCTAGCCAAAAATGTACCTTGACTTTCGCCACCCAAGAAAATTATTTTCCTGTGCCCCTGTCAAGCAGAGCCACAGAAGTGATCCCTGGGTGAATTTCCTATCTCCCATCCAATCAAGATTTTTCTTGAAGAGTGCTAATGAGGAGCTCTGTTTGCTATAGATAGGTAGTTTGTTTCAGAGTATGGGCAGTCTCTGGGACAGGAATCTATCCCTCCAGCATGTTCTATTTATTGTGGTGACAAGGTTTAGGTCCCTAGAGTGTGTAGCTTGGAGGGATTGGGATTTCTTTAAGTGGAGCATGTCCAACAGCTCTGGGTTTGACATAGCTTTGTATGTTAGGCAGAGATCGCCTCTGAATAGGCGATATGTGACTGAGTAAAGCTGGAGTTTTTTGAGACGGTCTGTGTAGGGTATCTGTTTGAGGCCAGTAATTCTCTTTGTGATGTATTTCTGTGGCCTTTCTAGTTGTTGCACATGTCTTGTGAGGTACATACCAAAAGGGCTGTTTTACTCTATAATGGGTCTAATGAGTGATGAGTAGAGGGGAACAATGACCTCTTTTTTCCTGGATGAGAAACCTTTTGTGATGAGGTGTGTCATGTAGAAGGATTTCCTGACTACTGTGGTGATGTGGTGATGTGATTATCAAAGGAGAGACTACTGTCCACCTGTGTCCCAAGGTCTCTTATCACACTTTCGGTGTTAAGTAGACTACTGCCTATGTGGTAGTTCATGTGTACACAGTTTTTACCAAAAGGGATGACAATGCACTTTTTGGCATTGAGCTTGAGGCCATGGCTTTGACACCAGGCATCTGTCTCAGTGAGGCCCTTTTGTAGGATGTCCACATCGTTAGGAGTTTCGATTATGGCTCCTAGTTTGCAGTCATCTGTGAACTTCGTTAGCCAAAGACCTTCTGTGTTAGCCTGTACTTCTGAGAAGTAGATACCAAACAGGAGAGGACCCTTGACTGAACCCTGTGGTACTACACTTGTCACTGATCTGAAGTCGGATTTGGAGTCTGCTACTTTCACAGTGTGGGTTCTGTCAGTGAGCCAGTTGGCAGCCCATCTTGTGACATAGGGATTTGAACCTAATTTAGTGAGTTTATCTATAATTCCAGAGTGGGGAATGGTTTTGAAAGCCTTGGCGAGATCTAGATAGGCTGTGTGAACCACCTTACCCTCATCTACGGCTTTGGTGACCGCTTCAAAGAAGTCTATCAGGTTTAGAAGACATGATCTGCCTTTTACAAACCTGAACTGGGTGGGGTCCAGAGTTTGGAGATTACCAACGTCATTGTTTATAAGTTCCATGATGATACATTCCATAGCCTTGCAAACCAGGCTGGTCAGGCTAATGGGGCGGTAGTTCCCTGGGGTCTGTGGTGGCTCCCCCTTTGTAGAGTGGGATAACCATCGCTATGCGCCATTCAGTGGGCACAAAGCCTGAGGTGAGGCTATGATTGAACATGATACTTAGGTGTAGTTCCAGTTCATTCTGTAGTTCGTGTAGAATGTAGCCTTGCATTTTGTCAGGTCCCATGGATGCTGTGTTCTTGGCTTTGGAGAGTGTAGTTTTTACCTGTGCAGCCATGATTACAGCAACTTTGCATTCTTCTGGTATAGAAATGGGCCCTTTAGGTGGTGAGGGGGGCTAAAGTTAGCACTGACCCTATCTGCCAGAATGTTGGCAATATCAGTTGGTTCTGTATATTTAGTGCCGTTGTACTGCAACTCAGAGCAGATCTCAGTGTTGTCATTGAGATTCTTGACATAGCTATAGAATGTTTTGTGGTTGTCTTTAGAATCAGTGGTGATTTGGTTTTCATAACTAGCTTTGGAGTATTTTATGAGGGATCTCAGCTTTTTACTGAGGCTGACTAGGGAGTTCCTCCAATCATGGGATTTTACTCTTTTTTGCAACAGTTTCTTTCTTCTGTTGTAGAGTTTGTTTATGGCAGGGGACCACTAGATTGGCTTCCTTTTTTTGGAGGATAGCATCTTGGTTCTGTTAGGGATTGCACGATCCATGCCCTCGTGTAACTGCTTATAAAGTGCATTTGTGTAGGATTCAGCCGTCATACCTCTGTTGTCCGCCTGCATGGCTGTCATGAAGTTTGCCACTTCTGTCTTAAGAAGCGTGAAGTTGGCTTTGGAGAAATTTTTTACAGTGGTTTCCCTAATGGGGGGGGGTGGGTGTGGAATGTGGATGTCTAGGGTGATTAGCTTGTGGTTGGCTCTAACCAATGAGGAATTGACCTCTGGTGTGGAACACTGATTGCCCATGTTGATAATGACCAGGTCTAGAATATTGCTGCCCCTGGTGGAGGTGTGGATAAGTTGATCCAAGGCTTTGGAATTCATGACTTCCAGAAAACGTTGAGCAATAGAGATGGCACATGAGTAGTTTTCCCAGTTAATGGTGGGGTAGTTGAAATCACCCATTATTAGGATGTTAGGTTGTACCCTAATATTTTCCAGTGTATCAAGAAATGAGAAGTGGGAATCCTGGGGCATGGTGGGGGATCTGTAGCAAGCTACGATTTGGATTGCGGTCTTGCCCAGAGTTAGTTGCACTTGGAAAATCTCAGATGCATTATGCTGAGCAACTAGCCTGGAGGTGTGGATTTCCTTAATGAATATGGACACACCTCTGCCTTTAGTGTTCCGGTCCAGGATAGGTGGCTGAAAGGTGTGGTATGAATTATAGCCTGGTAATACAGGGGTGCTGTCTGGAGCCTTAAACCAGGTCTCTTTCACTGCACAGATGTTGATGTTCTCCATTTTAAGGAGTGCCTCAAGTGAGTGCATTTTGAGGTTTAGACTTCTAGCATTGAGTAGCATTACCCCCAGATTTTGCTTGCTTGTACCTGTTATGGTGGTAAATTTGTCATTTGAACCTTGCCTAAAAAAGGCACTATAGGGGTGGCAAGAGCCTTAGCTAGTATCCGGAATCCCAAGGGTGACAGGTGCAGGGCGTCTCTGGCAAAGCATCGTGGTCTGTCAATCATGTCATCCCAGGCAGACAGATACTGGATCCCCTTAAATGACACCAGTAGCTTAGCCAATTGTTGAAGTCAATCATTTTGTCCTTGTACTGTGGTATCATTTTGGGTGATGGCAGGATGCTACTCAGGGCTAGGGTCATACCTGACTGGGCTACAAGATTGGACAGCTCCTTCATGTCTCTTTTCATGTAGTCCGGGGAGGTACGTCTCAGGTCATTCACACCAACATGAACAATGACAGAGTCATATTTATACTTGTTGTGGAGTGACCTGAGTGCGTGCTTTATGTTGTGGATCCTGGCACCTGACAGGCAGCTGACAGCAACTTTCTCCTTGTTTAGCCTGGTGAGTGGAACATTAGTGTGTCTGACTATAGAGTCACCTATGACTAGAGTGTTGGGTACGTTGTTATGCCTTATGGGCTGTGGTTGAGTGGCACACTGAGTTTGTGGGCTAGGTGTCATTTGGGTTGTGTGAGTCTATATTACATGACTGAACAGTGCAATAATCGACCCCTAAATGTCGAACCATCGGAATGTTGAATGGTTCAATGGAGATCTCTGTGCAGTGCGGACATGGAAGTTTTCCATTGTCTGCACTGTAGTATGATCTTGTAGTTGGTATATTTAAGTAGCAGAGGGTGTGGGAAGCATTTTTATGGTTTGTTTGGGTGCTTTTATGTTTTTTTTTTTTGCCGTTTGACATTACGGCGTTTTGACATTTAGGGGTCAATTATTACGTGTTTGAACATTTCACTGTTCGATCACATAATATAGACCCATGTTGTGCTAGGGCATGGAGGTTGCTTGCATTTCTGCTTTGGAGGTCCCTGTTGCTTGGGCAGATTTTTATTGAGAGACTCCGCGAATGTAGGTGTGTGTTTTGTGTTTCTCTGTGTCTGTTTTGCTGGTGTAGGTTTTGAGGGACTATGTGATGAGTGTGGTGTGGTGCAAGAGTTTATTCTCTCCCTTTGACTGTCTAGTCCAGTCTTGGGTGAAAAAAGCTTTGCTTCCAGTTTGGCTATATAAGTGCATCTCTCACAGGTTGTAGTGTTGGGTGGTAGGAGACGGTTGTCTGTGTACATGAGGCAATTGCTGCATTGCCCCAAGATGACCAGATTCATCAGGTAGACAGGAGAAAACACTGGGAGCTGATCCATAAACATGCGTAGATAGGTGCTTATTTATTAAGTACTAAAACTTGTTTTCCTCTAGACAAGTGAGGAAAGTTGAGTGCTGTAGTAATCTGTAGCTTATTTAGTGCTTACAATGAGCTCTGAGCAAGTGCTGAGCTCAAAGAATCAGATTTGAGTGTTAAAACTAAAAAATTGTCTAGATCTAAGGGAAAATGTTAACAGCAGACTTTATGGTGCTGGGAATAGTTTAACCCTAGCTAATTGGCACGGGCTCAGAAGCTTACAAGCAGTCCTGGATACAGCAAGTCTGCATCTGGACTAAACTACTTACAGTAAAGGCTGGAGACAAGCTTAGAAATTTTTTTGTAAAGTGGAAAGGGAGTAAGGAGGAGCAGAAGATAACTCAAGGTTAAGAACTAAGTGGGTTGGCCTTCTCAAATGTTCTCCCTGTATTAGGTAGAATGAGGCAATGACACTAAACTTGGAGGAGTGTCCCTGATCAAATTTACAGTGGGGGGGGGCAATTGCAAAGCCACCAACTATAAGAACAGGATACCAATAGGGATGGAGAGTGGGAGACAAAAATCCGAAAAAACAAACCCAAACAGGTGCTTAACAAATGTAGAAAATTTCCAGTTAATACCTCTCACACAGTGAAACTAACTAGAAAAGTATGCAGGAGACAATAAAAGTGCTATAAATAACTTTTAAAAATAAGCAAAAACAGGATACTTAATGTTATATATCGCAGATCAGGGTTTGCTCAGTGCCCTTTCTCTGATTAGCTCAGTATGAAATGGCAGAAACATTCACAAGTTAACTTCTTAAGTAACAGAAAGTTGAAACCTGAAATAACTTTAAAAAAAAAGCTTGAAAGAACCAATCAGGTGCTTACTCCAAGCTGTAGTCCAGGTAACCCCAATCAGCCAATGACCATAAACACTCCCCTCTTACTGAAAAGCAAGAATGGCTTTGGCTAAACTAAGATGGCCTGGAACATGTGCTCAGACACACAGCCTCTACAAACAAACAACTAAGCCCAAAATACAAGCCTGAATATGGACAATGCTACAACTACCCACACAACTTAGGTAGGAAAACAAAACTGCATAAATGTTTATCACAGCAGAAAAGCAACAGTGAGCCTTTAAATGAAAGTTTTAAACAGATAACGGAGCAGGAGACTCTAGGGAATGCTTTTAACTGCAAACAAATAAGTTATATGATACACTCCTTGGTAGGAAATCAGAACAAACCCAAACAGGTGCTTAACAAATGTAGAACATTTCCAGTTAATACCTCACACACAGTGAGACTAGCTAGAATAGTATGCAGCAGACAATAAAAGTGCTATAAATAACTTGTAAAAATAAGCAAAAACAGGATACGTAATGTTATATATTGTAGATCAAGGTTTGCTCAGTGCCCTTCCTCCGATTAGCTCAGTGTGAAATGGCAGAAACACTCACAAGTTAACTTCTTAAGTAACAGAAAGTTGAAACCTGAAACAACTTTAAAAAAAGCTTGAAAGAACCAATGAGGTGCTTACTCCAAGTCATTGTCCAGGTAACCCTAATCAGCCAATGACCATAAACACTCCCTCTCACTGAAAGGCAAGAATGGCTTTGGCTAAACTAAGATGGCCTGGAACATGTGCTCAGACACACAGCCTCTACAAACAAACAACTAGGCCCAAAATACAAGCCTGAATATGGACAATGCTACAACTACTCACACAACTTAGGTAGGAAAAAAAACTGCATAAATGTTTATCACAGCAGAAAAGCAACAGTGAGCCTTTAAATGAAAGTTTTAAACAGATAATGGAGCAAGGAGACTCTAGAGAATGCTTTTAACTGCAAACAAATAAGTTATATAATACACTCCTTGGCAGGAAATCACAACAAACCCAAACAGGTGCTTAACAAATGTAGAAAATTTCCAGTTAATACCTCACACACAGTGAGACTAGCTAGAATAGTATGCAGCAGACAATAAAAGTGCTATAAATAACTCGTAAAAATAAGCAAAAAACAGAATACTTAATGTTATATATATCACAGATCAAGGTTTGCTCAGTGCCCTTCCTCCGATTAGCTCAGTGTGAAATGGCAGAAACACTCACAAGTTAACTTCTTAAGTAACTGAAAGTTGAAACCTGAAACAACTTTAAAAAAATCTTGAAAGAACCAATGAGGTGATTACTCCAGTAATCCTTTAAGCAATTTATCTTGAGCTTCTTTCTTGCTTGCTGTTCATTTTTTACTTTGATCATGTTTTCCCCATGAAACAAGTAGATAGTTGTTGCCAGGCAGCAGGTCTTTTTTGGATAAGAAACATTTTTACAAGTGGGGGTATCACAGAGATTGCTACTTTTAGCATGTTACTTGGTACTTTTATAAAGCTGAATATAAATTATAATTAGAAGTGCAGTGCAAGGATAAGTGGTTTGAATTGAGTGCTGCTTGTTTTTTATACTTGATTTAACTGGCATTCCAGTAATGTATTTAAAAAGTAATTTATTTTTTCATGCCTCACAACCTTTTTGTTTCCATCTAGATATTAAGTAAGCTGTCATGTAGCCAATGCATTGAAATCATTTTTTTTTTGTTCTCCACTTCATTTTGTCTTGATTGGACTCTCATAATGATGGTTTGGCACCCCGGGGCAGCGTATTTAATTAAAGTCCCAGTTTTTGTGGTTTTGAGCATAGCTCTGCCCTTTCCCATTGGCACCACCCATTCAGCTGTCTCCTGCAGCCCCCCTTTGATTTGAAGTCACCAGCCGCCACTGGTCTACACTGCATTCTCAAAGCTAGTGATTGGGAATGTTTTATATCTTTTGCGTACTGCTTATGAATATAACGTATTTAATGGTTAAAACAAAAGTCCATTCAAACCATTTCAATGAATCATCCTTATCATAATTCTTCTGCTTTTCACTTTCAGACTCCCTAATCATTCCTCTTAACCTGCATCATGCTTGACCAGATTCTTTTGACTTGCATTAATATCCTGGTACTCTACTACTGCAGTGAAGCTATTTCATTTACCCAGCATCTAGTTTTTTGCAGCATGCTTTTTATATGTATGCCTTCCCTGTTTCTGAAAGACACTTTCGATATCTGTTTACTTCCACCTTTAAAAAAATGCAGTATAATTCTATCCTATGTGTCATTTTCATTCTACCCCTCCTTTCATTAGAAGACTATTTGACCAGTTTACCTGTTGCGCTACATATCATCTGCAGTAATCCAATGTCCATTATATTGAATGCTAGTATGCTTTATACCATGTTTGCTCTGGTATGGATGTCTACTTTTATTTTAGAATAGGACTGTATGATTACCTTCATTGTCAAGGTGTTGGATTTTAGGAGATTTCTCATGGAGAATTACTACCCTCCATTTTGTCTTAGATTTACCATTTATTTGTCTTTCTCTTACTTTGTCTATAATTATTGACCACTGATCTATCCTGGCCTTTAGACTTCTTTATTTTACCTTTTCATTATATAGGTAATCCTCTCATCAAATGTGTAGTTTGTGTTCAGGATTTACACTTTCAATGATAAGTACTTTTTAGTGTCCCTCATCTCCTTATGCCATTGAACTTGTATTTGCTCATTCATTTCCTCAACCCTCAATGTAAATGAAAAACAGACAGAAACAAAAAGCCAGCAATCTCAGCCATCAGCTAGTAGAGTTAAGAATTTCTGTATGCTCCTAACTTTTTCACCTGCCTTCTGTATTTCACAGGCATACTGTTGATGTTGGTTCTATTAAGATATTCCACTGATATGTGTGTTTGTGGTGTACTACTAATGTGTGTGTGTGTGTGTGTGTGTGTGTGTGTGTGTGTGTGTGTGTGTGTGTGTGTGTGTGTGTGTGTGTGTGTCTGTGTCCATGTGAGTACATTCATGTATGTTCACACACATAGATACAGACACATACATATAGGCATGCAGACGGACAGACAAACAGGTGCATACCCCCCCCCCCACACACACACACACACAGCAAATTTGGCTACTGTAGGAACTGTTGCTTGGCAGTAGAAGCACACATCCTTGTTCCTTTTACTTGCTAACTCCCACAAGGTCCATAAGGAGGCACATGGAATGGCCTTAACTACCTTCCTTTCTCTTAGGATGGATGAGATAACCTTGACTGTTTACTCCCTCCTATCCATTTCCAGCCAGTTCCTTAAGTGTCCAGACATGATAACTGAACTCGGATAATCAGGGCTGCAGTTAAGTCTCCATTTATTTTTGTTTCACAGCTGACACTGATGATCCTTAACTGCCATATTTCTGATCATGTCTCTAGTTTATGTAAACATCTTTCTATAGCTGTTTACTAACTATTCTATCAACAGCAGATAGTGAAATTAATCCTTTAACTTTCTGCAGAAGTTTTCCTAATAAATATGTTTGTCTGTCATTACAAGACATTCACATGGCTCCATTACACAGAGAAAGAAAGAAGGATAACTATTTTAATTTCTTGATCTGATTTTAAATTCAATAAACAGTTTGTATCTGCATTAGCTAAGGTCTGTAATTCTGGGACATAGTTGCACTGCATTTTGCTGTTTAAGTTGCCTAGCAGTTGATATTAAACCCTAGTTTCATTCTCAAGCTCATTCTGACCCCCACTAGAGGAAGCAACATCCTCAACCTGGTTATCACCAACATGGGAGACCATTGCTCCACACCTATAGTCAATTCCTCCCTGGTTAAATCTGACCATAAACTGATCACCATGGAAATCTCCATCTCACCTACACCCCCCACTAAGGTAACCGCCCTGAAAAGCTTCTCTAAAGCCAACTTTGGGCTCCTAAAAACAGAGATGGCTAATGTCTCGGCACCCATGCCAATGGAAAATAGCTGCATGACTGCTGAATCATACACCAATGCACTGTATGAGCATGTGCATAAATGCATGGACCTCACCATACCAAATAGATCTAAGATGCTCTCCTCCAAAAAAAAGGAAGCCAATCTGGTGGTCCCCAGCCATCAATAAACTCTACAACAGAAGGAAGAAACTGGTGCAGAAAAAAATGAAGTCGCAAGACTGGAAAACCTCCTTTATCAGTCTCAACAAAAAGCTGAGATCCCTTATCAAATCCTCTAAAGCCAATTATGAAGGCAGAATTGTGGCTGACACCAAAAATAACCACAAAGCCTCCTATAGCTATATCAAAAACCACAAAGGCAATACCCACATTTGCTCTAAGTTATTGCCCAATGGCACCTCCTATACTGAGCCAACAGATATAGCCAACATACTGGCCAACAGATTTAGTGCCGACTTTACCACTCTCTCCCCCAAGGGCCTTATCACAATACCAGAAGAAAGTCTGGTACCCACTATTTCTGTGGCACAGGTAAATGCTTCATTGTCCAAAGCCAATACAGTGTCCATGTGACTGGATATTATCCCTGGCTGCATCCTACATGAGCTACAAAATTAACTGGCACCACATCTGTGTGCCCTGTTCAGTCACAGCTTTACCTCATGCTATGTCCATAATGAATGACGCACTGCTGCAGTCATCCTTCTCCATAAAGGGGGAGCAATTACAGACCCTGGCAACTATCACCCGGTTAGCCTGATGAGTCTGGTATGCAAAGCTATGGAGAGCATCATCATGAACCTGCTTAACAAATATATAAGCAATCTCCAAACTATTGACCCCAAACAGTTTGGCTTTGTCCAGGGGAGATTCTGCCTGCTGAACCTGGTTGACTTCTTAGAGGCAGTCACCAAGGCTGTGGATTAGGGTGAGGCAGTGCATACAGCCTACCTCAACCTGGCCAAGACCTTTGATACCATTCCCCACTCAGATATCATTGATAAACTCACCAATCTAGCCATCAATCCTTACATCACTAGGTGGGTTGCAAATTGGCTCACAGACAGGACCCACAGAGTGAAAGCTGTGGCGTCCAAGTCAGACTGTCGATCAGTCATGAGTGGTATCCCACAGGGCTTGGTACTGGGCCCTCTCCTGTTTGGCATCTACTTCTCAGAAATCCAGGCCAACACTGAAGGACTCTGGCTGACCAAGTTCACTGATGACTGCAAGCTAGGAGTCATTATCAACTCCCCAAGTGATGCAGACATCCTACAAAAGGACCTCTCTGAGACCAATGACTGATGTTGGAACCATGGCCTGAAGCTTAATGCCAAAAAACACGTTATCATCTCCTTTGAAAAAAACTCGGTTCCCATGAATTACCATGTTGATGGGAGCCCACTGAACACTAAAGGGGCCATAAGAGATCTGGGCACCCAGGTCGACAGCCACCTCACCTTAGACCACCACATTGCCACTATGGTCAGAAAGTCCTTCCACGTGGCAAATCTTATAACCAAAGGTTTCGCATCCAGGAAGAAAGAGGTCATCATCCCTCTCTACTCATCCCTCGTTAGACCAATCATCGAATATAACGCCCTGTTTGGCATGTACCTGACCAGACACTTACAACAGCTGGAGAGGCCACAGAAGTACTCACAAAAAGGATCTTATGCCTTAAACACATGTCCTACATGGACAGACTCAAGTCAGCTGTTTTCAGTCTCTTATCATCTACTTAGAGGTGATCTCTGCTTGACTTACAAAGCCATGTTTGACCCAGCCCTACATGAAATTCTACACCTAAAGAAATCCCAATCCCCCTGTGCCACACGATCTGGAGATCACAACCTCATTATCACAATTAACAGAACAAGCTGGAGGAACAGGTTCATCTCCCAAAGACTGCCCATACTCTTGAATAAGCTTCTCATTCATGTCAAGCAGAGCACCTCGCTGGCCCTCTTCAAGAGAAATCTTGACAAGTAGATGGGTGACAGAAAGTTCACTCCAGGGATCATATCCATTTGCCTTACAGGATATGGGCACTGTGAACTAACATCAGGTGGCATGGTACCTGGGCAATTTTTTTGGGCTAGGCTTCTAAAGGCTACAGGGCCATTAGCCTAGTACACATCTATGAGCCTATGAACCTATGTACTGAGGATGGCAGTTCCAGGCCAGTTAAACCACAGCTAAGGGTGTGATAACTTTTTCCTTCCACCCACCCTGTTGTAGTTGTATTCTTCTACCCAAACATAATTCCTCCTTCCCTCTTCCCATTCATTGGCTGTTGACAATAAGTATCATTTTGCAAAGTGTCTCCCCTTAAACTACTCACCAGGCTAAAAGACATTTGATAAAATTGCTTTATATTGAATGTACTGATACTTCTTGCCCTGATTTTCGGACCAACTTAGTGTTTTTTTTTACTGTAATTAGTTTACTGGTCTTGCTAGTGGCAGAAGTTTACCAGGCTAGTTGTTTTGTACTGAACTTTAAATACTCAGTAGCAAGTCCATCCAAACATTATCCTCAAACCGAACTCGAAGCAGTTATAGTTTCCCCTGCCTCCAGAGTCAATCCTGTCAGTACCATGGACCAGCACTTCCCCACAGATTCTGTAGCCAGCCTGATTGAGATGGGTATCTTGAGTGAGTATAAGAATTGTCTCATGCTGTCAGATGATCATCCATTATATATTACAGTTTGTAAGAGACAAAAATCTAACACACTGTAAACTCAGACACCAAAATTGTCATCAGCACATCACACCTCTTTAAGGTCATTATAATACCCAAAATCCATCATATGCTAAGGTTCTTAATATTAACTTGCCTAAACCTGAAAAACCTCCAAAACATAACACAGGCACAAAGATCACTCAGCAAGTTAAGCCTACCTCCTCACATAACACAAGGAGTCCCAATGTCACAGATGCTGAACCGATAATGGAGGTATTGACCCAACCAAAATTTCTTGTTACAGGTGAGTCCATTGTAAGACATGCAGATGTACCTCTTACCAGGCTGAGTAAGAAAAGCGTGATGGCTAGTTGATTATCTAGTGCCAAGATCTGTCAGGTCATGCATGCACTCAGGTCCTTGAACAACAAGTACCAGTATGGCTCTGTCAAAGTTCCTGCCAGTGTAATGACATCAGCTATACCTCCCTGGACTATATGAAAAGACTTGATGGATATCTCAAAATATGTGTCCAAGAAAGGTATGATCCTAGCATTTAGCATTATACCTTCTCTAATGATGATACTGAGATATAAACAACAAATAATTGACTTCAAAAATTGGCTTAGCTTTTGCCGTCATTCAACAGAGGGCATGGGAATATATGATCAACAGACTATGCTGCTTTACTGGAGATGGCTTACATTGTTCGCGTCTCAAACTTTGTTTATTGACAGACATCATCACCCTCCACAGTGGCTTTTTTTTTGGCAATGCCAACCTGATAAACCTACCAACATAATGAAACAAGCAAAAGAAATTATGAAGGTGTTACTGATCAATGCTAGGAGCCTAAACAAAAAACTCCGCTTTCTACAACTCTTCTCATACTGGATGATGTTGACATCTATATAGTGACTGAGACAGTTTAAAATGGTGGAGACCACTCTAGTTGTGCTGGGCTATAATGCCTTCCACACATTTAGACCAGGTACTGCACAGGAGGGGAAAAAGGTGGAGGTGTCTCAATCTTCAAGGCTCATAAAGCAGCATGATGTGCTAGAGCTTCTTTTTGTCCAAATAACCATCGAAAAGGTCCAGTACCATATATTAGCTAACTATAGAACTCCCTCTATGACACAAGAAAGCCACGATGTATGTCTACAGCAACTAGAACCACTCAGTATTAAATTCAATACCATCTTCCTAGCTGACCTAAACTATCCAACTATAGACTGGGAAACCTATACCACCTGTACACAAGCACAGAGATTTCTGGACTTTGTCAGTACAAATGGCCTGGAACAATTAGTCAGAAGGCATCTTAGATTTTGTCTGCATTGATATGTGGGCATCTTATCCCATCCATTGTATATCTTCATCACTTATTAGGTTTGATCATAAAACAGTCTCCTTCAAAATGGGATTGAAACCAGAGATCCCTTCGACCAACAGTACCTTTAGAAATTTCAAGACACTACCTATTCCTAAGTGATACATTAACAAGCTTCTAATCACCACCAAACACAGTATACTCCACTGAATATGCAGACTCCACCAGCATGCAAATAGTTACATAGATGCAGCTGTACCCTGAAGGAACAAGTGCAGGGCAAACCCCAGAAACAAACTGGGAGCATGCCATGTGGCTGAACCTAATTTTGGTGAATGCAAAAAAAAATGATTGCTGTTCATCGAAATGACATTCGATGACAATGGAGTTTGCTCCTTTCTCCATTGTTGTGAGAACTTGAAGATGTTTTATATATATATATATATATATATATATATATATATATATATATATATATATATATATATATATATATATATATATACATATATATATATATATATATATATATATATATATATATATATATATACATATATATATATGTGTATATATATATATATATATATATATATATATATATATGGTTTACTATTGTTTAACCGAACGTGTGTTGGATGACTGCATATGTCTGGAACACAAGTATTCAAAATGAAAAGGCACACTGTATGTAAACATCGAACTCACATACATGAATGTATACCTGCATTCGACCTTAAGGCTTCGATGTCTTCCGTGTGGTGATGTCACCACATCACATATTTAAATTTGGCAACTTACTTCAGGGAAATTATATCATTCGTACATAACCAGTTGCTTATGTGGGGTGTAAGAAAAGGTTAACATAGCCCACACAAACACAGAGTGTTGGTAAGTGTTCTATATCTAGACTGTGGTCAGTCTCGTTGTAGGAAAGCATGCATGCAATGCAAACAGTAATAGTAACTTTGTCTCCCTTTCCTAGGTGTAAGACAGCTAAAGATAAATGAGCTCCTCAAATAGTATTATGCATTCGCCTGGTAAAGTAGGGGATATATATATATATATATATATATATATATATATATATATATATATATATATATATATATATCAGACTGAGCTAAGTCAGAAAGGAAAGAAAATGTTAGTAATTACGGGTTATCAATACTATCTTAAAAAACATACTGATACCCGTACCTATTGGTGTTGCTGTTTGAAACAAAAGGAGAAATGCAAAGGGAGGTGTGCCACGGAACCTGTCACAAATGGTGAAAGAATGTTAAAAACAGCCCCGCATTTCCATGCTCCCAATCCTATCACCTGTGAAGGTTTGAGAATACGTGCAGGCATAAAAAGGAGAGCTGCAAGTACATTAGAAGATCCCTGCAAAATTGTGTCCGAGGCATTAGCAACTACCTCTGCAGACGTGGTGAGAACATTACCCAACTCTGGTGCCTCAAAGCAGACTGTGAGGAGGCTTAGGCATAAAGAAAGGTCCTCAACTATGCGTTCACCAATTGCTTTAAGTGATATAAATGCTTCACTGTTCAATATTAAATGTGGTTCTGTTATTGCCCAGCATATTAAAAAGGATGGTGTTGCAACTAATACTGTGGTTTTAACCACTATGAATAATTTGCAGGTAATGTGTAATTCTGAATATGTGTTAGTTGACGGAACATTTCCACTAACCGCTAAGGAATGCAAACAGGTTTATACCATTCACTGCTGTTTGCAGGGTGGGATAGAAGGCAAGGTAGTCCCCGTGGTGTATGGCATCCTGAACTGAAAGACTGAGAGCAATTATGACTCATTCTGGATGACTGTAACTGAATTGTGTACCCAATATGATCTGATATTCAAACCAGAAATGGTCTTGTGTGATTTTGAGAAGGGGGTGATAAACAGTATTCTCAAGCATGTACCTTCAAGTAAGGTGAAGGGCTGTTGGTTTCACCTGTGCCAAATTGTGTGGCGGCACATTCAAAAAACACAGCTTGCTACTCTTTTCAGATCAGATATCCACTTTTCCTTGCTATGTAAGCAAATACCCATCCTAGCCTTTCTGAAACCCGAAGATGCATTGCCTACCTTCCATCTAATTGAAGCTGATATGCCACAGCAGGCTAAATCTTTGTGTGAGTTTTTTAAGGAGAACTACATTGTAGGGAGACCTCTTCATTATGGCATTAGAAATGCCACTACTGAATGTATTCCACCCTTGTATTGTATAGACTTCTGGAATCAGTATGACACTTGCTTATTGGGGTATCCAAGGATGCAAAATACTGTGGAGGGTGGGCACAGATGTCTTCACAGTCTGTTAGGCAAGAAGAAATTGTATCTACATGATGTCCTACATGCAATAGAGTTAGAACAGAATCATGTAGAAGATTTAAAGCACAGGGCTTTGACTTGCCTTCCCACTTCTCAAAAATGACAGCGACTTGTACAAAAGGAGTCATCTTTTATGACACTACTGACAAAGAGGAATGATTTCACTTCACGAGGGTTCATGCAATTAATTGCACAGTACTGTTCATTTTAAAGCAGTTATTTCTATTGTATTTAAAGTGGTATTAGGGTGCATCTATATTCTGCAGTGTTTCCTCACTTGTTTCATGTTCAAGGATCACGGAATCCACTGTTAAAGTTGCAGGACATGGGTAATATACACTAAAGATGTTTACTTATGGGATGGCGTATGTTTGATGTTGTTACAATTACCATCAGGAGTGTTCGACATATATATCGAATTTGAAATTCGTCCATTCAGAATGGCATTCTGAGCATGCGCACATATGGATTTTGACATTCCAATTTGAAATTCTGATAGTAAAATGTTCTGTCTTTCAGTTAAACAATAGTAAACCTATATATATATATATATATATATATATATATATATATATATATATATATATATATATATATATATATACACACACACATATACATATTTTATATATATATATATATATACATACACACACATATACATAATATATATATATATATATATATATATATATATATATATATATATATATATATATAGGGGGATTGTGGGGGGTGTAATTTCACATGGGGAGTGCATAGTGGCTTTCCCCCTTCAAAAAAATTATTCAATTGTTTCTGAAAGGTGTTTTTGATGAACAGTTTGTGTTTTTTTTTCATTCGTTGACATTACCTTTGATGCTTTGATGAGTCAACACATGAATGCAAACAAACCCACATAGTAGAACAATAATATCAACAGCTTTATATTAAAAGGAAAATAATTTTGACCAAAAGCAAGAAGAGTAATTCCCAGAATGTTAGAACCCTTGTCAAATAAACAAACAAATCAGGAACTTAATACAATTCACCAAAGCCAAGTCTGAGGCTAAAATAGCTATCCAAGAAAAAAAAAACAATCACAAGGAATTTTGTAATTATTTTCGTAATCTCAAAAGCACAGTGCAGCAATGCGCAGAGCTGATTGTGAACGATATTACCTACACCGAGACTGAAGATATACCAAACCTGCTGGGTGATAAATTTAGTTATAACTTTACTCCTCTTCCCCCTCCGTATGTCCTTCAAGATATACCTGAAACTGGCTTGCCTCCAGCTATCACACAATGCCAAGTCCTATAAGTGCTATCAAAAACTAAAAAGTACTGCATGGATGAGTCCTGACAATATCCCTGGATGCATCTTGAATAGCATGAAGCATGATTTAGCCACACCCCTAACAATGCTATTCAGTCTCAGCCTCCATACAGGTTTTGTATCAAGTGAACAGAAGACAGCTACAGTCATTCCACTGCCTAAGGGAGCACCTTCCACAGACCCATACAATTACTGGCCTATAAGTCTGACCCAATGGATTTGCCACCCCACTGTATTTTCCATTATGTTAAGTCTGTATAATTTAACCATTGTATCATAACATCTGTCACTTGGCTTATAAATTTCTAATATAATATTCTTAAATATTTAAAAGTGAGAATAGAACATTGACTGTTAGCAATAAAGCTACACTTAAAACTTAAATTTTTTAATAATATGATATAGCTATTATATGTGGTTTAAGGGATTTTAACCCAGTTTTTTTCTCGTCTGTTACCAAAAAAACTGATAACTTATATAAGAAAGCAATACTAATTTTCACAAATGGCAAACAACCATTTCTGGAAAAGAAAGAGGGTATGTATGTATATATATATATATATATATATATATATATATATATATATATATATATATATATAGCTGCAAGCCATTTACCCATCTCATATGGAAGGGTTGAAACAAAGAATTTTAGAATATTTAAAAGTAAAGGAATCTAGAAACCAAGACAATGTGGATTTAAAACTAAACAATCATGTTAGGGTAAATCTAGAACAAATTTGACTGAAGTAAAATAGTTTTTTTGCAAACTATGGGCCGGATTCACGAAGGCTTACACGGAGTCTAAGAGTAGTGTAAGACTCCATGTAGCCTTCGTGATCCAGGAACAGCCCAAAGTCCGTGTAAGAGCTACTCTAACACGGCTCTTACACGGAGTGGGCGTGGCTAAGCTAATCAGCCCACTTGCATCCGAATAGCATGCAAATGAGGCTGATCAGCGATCCAGGAAGCCCAGAACAGCCCGTGTAAGAGCGGTTAGTTGCAGAAATGTACTCAGTTGACAACTGAGCACGCTTCTGCAAACGGCAATGGAGCCATGTCAGCTCCAAATAAAGGGTGCATATGTCATAGGCAGCATGCCAATGGCCAAATATGTGGCCATTGGCAATGCAACCCCATGCAAAAATATAAAAAATCAATTTTTTTTTTTCGCAATTGCCGATGAAACCCAGCGCATCCCCACGCAAACGGGCTGCGCTGCATAAAACATGAAAACGAAGGTTTTAAACCTACAAATGTAGGTGTTATGAATTATATGGAATGTCAATGGAGGGAGCAGCATAGGAAAACCAACATGGCCACCGTGTAGTGGTTGCCAAGGGGGAAGCCAAGTGTAAGAGATGTAACTAAGCATTAGTAGGCAATCTGATGCAAATGAGGGTAAGGATACTGAATACCACTGTCACATAGCAAATGAGCACAGTCTGAGTAGTGTAAGAGTTACAGAAGGGGGAGGAACAGAGTAGGAGATAGGTGACATCACAGGGGAAGGGTAGAAAGGGATAGAACCTCATTGGGAGGTAGAGTTACATGACAGATGTCAGAGAGACATCAAGGGAGGAGGTGTGCCCCAAGTAAACATGAGAAAGCCAAGAAATGGAAGGTGTACACTGTTGCCTACACCAAAGTTTCTTGCTGGATGTGTATGCTTGCGCAGCGCCGTGAAGCGCGAGTAATACGTGTGCGGCGCAGGCAGTGCGCGTGCAAGACAGTGTGCGCGCGTGTAAGTCAGACTAAGCAAAA
>NC_056739.1:1863111675-1863143791 GCF_019279795.1 Protopterus annectens
TGCCTTAGTGCAGCTGTCTTATTCTGACAGTTTGCCAGTTATGGTTACCATCTTGGTCGTACGCATGTCCATCCATAATAATCGCCTACATGACACTGATATAGGGCCTTTCATATTCCCAAAATGGTTTACACAATATCCAGTGGATGGTTTGCCCCATTATTGAGAATATAGGCGTGTGCTATACCCACATCACTCCCACGGGGCGGGCCTACGAAATCTCTGTCAAACAACACCTAGGCCCATTTCTGCATACCCATGATTCCCATACCTGACAACCCTCTACAGTACCCATTACACATGTTTAATGTGAGCGGTACTGAAGTGTGGAGACACTTATATGCACTCTCCACTCTCCGGATATCAGTTCGTACGTCATACATTCTATCGACACATGTGTCATCACCCTTGCACCTGCTACTGTTGCATGTACAGCTATATCGTATTTGCTGAGGTCACTTATTTTGCGTCAATGTCAGTTGACACTACGTATGGATCAATTTTTGGGGTCCTGCAATGGACACCTATATGCATGTTTAAAGTGTAGAACTTGCTGGACTGTCACTTTCTGGCCAATGGTTTGGAAGGCAGCGGTTTATTCACCTTTCGTGCATGTCTGTTTGTCTACCCATATTAGCTATAACGTGGCCTATTTATGTACATATGTCATATCTACGGGACATATGTCTGTTGTGTATACATATATACATGTACAATCCTCATTTCATAACTTGCTTTGGTTTACGTCTGTGGATTATGTGTATACACATATATCTATATCCATACCATACCTTTCCACTATACAGATTGTCGCAGAGTGTACAGCTGGTTGCCTCTTTATCTTCGGTGTGTTTTACATAAACCTGTGTCTACCTGGCAATGTAGTGGCATTTCATTTGAGACTTACGGTGGGAAATACTGGCAAGCAGTTCAGGTTACGACTGCATACCCTTCAGAGAATCCATGCTACTGACACACCCGTTATTCTATCCACTTTCTATGTTTGTTCTGGCACATATCTGGGGTTTGTCCCTATTTGTACCGGTAGTTTGCATGGCTTTGTCCGGTTTCATACTTTACGGGGTTAACAGGTTTGAGCCATGTATATCTAACGTGGGGGAAACAGCATTCATTTACTATGCTGTGAGCGGATCACACATGCACAGGCGCACTTGCATTTCCTTATTGTGGGTTACGCGCTATGCATATCCTTATTGTGGGTTACATATGTTTACTAAGTCTTTGTGCTTACATGGGCTTTATTACTTGTGACAGTACCAGTAAATTATCTGTAATCCGGTTAACGGACGTATGCGAAACACACGTTCACCTTTACATATTTAACTGTCTGTACAGCACAGACGCATTCATTACACTTTCACATTATATGTGCTGTAGTCGTAGTTGAACCGGGACTGCATTCACGATGGCTGGATGCTGTAACCACTATACTTTTGGTGTTCTGACTCATTTATATGCATACCCATAGTACATAGCTACATTAACATATGCCTCACCGCTTCACTTACGACACAGGCATCCATTCTCCTGCTGGGTAAAATGCGGTACTACATGTTACACATTCCCTATTCCCTACTGCTCTGGACCCAAGCTGCATATTTAATCACTGCAGGGATATTCAGAACCCCAAGGCTTATAGTCCTGACACATACAGGTCTTTAATTGTCAGGGTGTTCATGTGGTGATCTGGGTTTAGGCTTGTCTGCCTGGTGAACGGAACTGCCCTGACCATGTTCAAATGTCAGACAAAGCACATGGACAGGGTTTGTCCATTTTAAACATTTTATCTGTGTTTACAGACACAGGTGTTTGGGCACCTGTCAGCAGCTTATAATGTTGGCAATACATAATATGGGTGGGGGTGGTTACAATACATAATCCACGGTGAGTGGTGTTCCCATTCACATTTGACTATTTCCTGTATTCATTCTTACGAGCATTATTATTTTGCACATGACTTAACTATGAATTAACTACAGGTATGCAGTAGTACAGTCAACATATGTGAAGGTTTGTTACAGTATAAATGTACGGACCTCTGTAATACTCGGGGACTACCCCACATCCTTCACAACATTTCATGCTAATGTACATACTATTATTCTGTGAACTTTTGAAGTTTGTGAGAGCAGTAATTACATCTCTCCCTATTTGTCCACCCATCCTTTTAGGCTTTGTCCAGATTTTGTTGCTGTAATAGGTTGAGATGTGGTGTCGGTATGTGATTGAGTTGAATATATACTGTCGATAATTCAGTGGGGAGTAGTGTTCCTCTTTGCGAGGGGAAGTCCCACTTTGGACAGTTGTGTCCTGCGACGAAACCTAAGACATGGCAAATGTCCTGTGATTTTAAGACAAAAGTATATCTCTTATTTTCTTTACTAGTTGCATGATACAGGTATTTTGTATCTGGAACACATAACTATTATTTGGGATAGCATAAGCTATTCAAATGCTATGAAATAAGCTTTTATCTTGGCATACAAGTGTAATTCTGTCCTTTGCACTGGCCGGGGGTATGTTTTATCCTGCAAATTCTCACATTTCTACAACGGATGTCCCACCTTGGGCATCTGAACAGGTGGCAACCCTAGTGGGGAGACCTGCATGGTGGACAGCTGTTCCATCCTGCGTAGTATGTTTTGCATGTCTGTCTAGAAACTGAACAGTACCGTGACTACACATACATGTTTTGTCCAGATGTGTACAGTACTAGACAACGTGGTGTGTAAACAACTCTGAGGTTTCAACAGGTTACTTATCCCACGCGGGATGTACACACATTTTGCCGAAACATGAACGCGCGGGCATTTGGATTTACGTAACTGTGATGGGATGTTTACAAACATGGGATACATATTTGCAATCCTGACACTGCCTAGGATGATACTTCCTACTACATATGGGGAATACTCGCTATGTGTAGGTGTACGGCTGCTAAGGCTGGTAGCTGGATTTGGTGGACATTCGGACATGGGGGCGGGTTATGTGCTATACAGGGGTTGTTGCGTATTGCATTTGCATGCATGGGTTCTGCTTTTGGATATCCCGGTTCCACATATAGCATCCTATGTGTATGTGCCGGTTACATTCCTGTTCATGTGTATAGCACATTTTAATATACATATGTTTGTGTGTGTTTGGTATACAATTTGGACTGTCAGGTTTCTTTACGGTTGTTATATAGCCACAACTGCCCAGCTGTGTACTATCACTACCACTGTGGGACTGCTGGTGACCCTGCCCATGGGGCTAGACGTGTGTATTGGCAGCACGATGACATGATGCGCTTCACTTCCACTGGGTATAACAACTTACAGTGTAGTACATTACGGACACACGATTTTAAATATCATTTGTTCCATGGACGGAAACTCATATTGTGTTGCGTGCATTTCTGTTTGGTTCTCCATTTTGTGTGGCCGGGAACTGTCTTGCATGCTTTGCATACGTTTCATTATCCACGGACACTGATAGGTGCGATTACTATTGCAGGCAGACTATAATATTCAGCAGTTTAGGTTGCTCATCGACAGCCGACATTGACACGCCTCCAGGCGCAGCTTAGTAACGCCCCATGCACTCGCGCACGTGTCCTATGCACGTGGATGTGGTGGCAGCGCACCTTCATTAATATGCATATGACGCTACTACACCATATATACGCCGCACGGCCGGCGCAGGCCTTACACTGGCCTTGCGCCGAGCTTCATGAATCCGGGGGATTGTTACTGATGGTCTCAGAAGCTCTTTTTACACCCAGAGAGATAGCATCCGTTAAATGTCTTCTTCTATATTTGTAGATATGTCATTACTTTGAAAATAAATAATCAATGAAGTACTGCATTTAAGCTTGAGGCTATGTTACTTATCTGATAGAATATCACATTTGTGTTGATCCTTTAAGTATAGATTGTTTTTCATAAATGTTTTGCCCATGGGTTAATATATGCTTTGGACGATAGTCATTTGCTGGACTTGGCACTACCCACTTATTAGAGGAGGTTATTTTTGTATGCTTAAATTATTGCATAAGTATTTTTAAAGTGGGTGCCAATTTGAAATGTCTGCTAATAGTCAATGCTATTCATCTTTTCTAAGACTGAATATCATAGGATTAAATATATAGAAATGTTGTCAGTATTACAGATGCACTTTGCTTAAGGGCTCTTTAGTTAATTTCTTTTTTGATTGCCATAAAGTGGAATGGAGAGCAAGCTAGCATAGTATGAAAACATATGGAATGAGTTGTGTACTATTAGTAACTAAAATATGTGATATATCATAGGGTTAAAGATGCTATCCGAAATTACATTTATTTAGCTTAGATTGATTATGTTAATTGTCCTGCTGTTTGAAATATTTTAGAATATCCTAGACTTAACTGTCTGACATATTTTTGATTGTCCAAGATATAATATATGTGTTTTCCTACACTAGTTGATTTTCCTGGAGTTATGTTTATCCTTATATCAATTTTTAGGCTTTGAAAGGTTTATGTCTTCATATTCCACTAGAATACTTGGATTCTTTTTCCAGTCCTTTCATACCTTGTCTGAGTTTTTAATTTGTTGAAATAAATCAGAATTTTCCCTTGGAGTTATTTTTTCCTTTTAGTCTTCTGTTTTTTAAAGGGAAAAGTTCTTGAATAGCCAATCAAATACTTCTTCCAGAAAATGAAAGGGCAGCAGAAAAGTTAATAGCATTATATCCTGGATATCAGCTTATCATATTTAACTCTATTAACAGTACATTTTCCATTAACTCTGTTCCTTTTCTTTTGATTAAGTACATGGGAGTGGGTAGTATCTTTATATCTTTGTTTTTAGAGACCAGGAAGTACCCATATGTTAGGTCTCTCTTTATATCAGGCAATATATGTAATGATTTAACTTTTTTGATGTATACTAATTATTAAAATAATCAAAGTGGTTGACTTTGAGATTGAAGAATTATGTTTAGTTTCTCTGGCCACCACCCATATAAGGTTTATCTATTTATTTATAATTTATTAACTGGGTAGGTGGATTATTCAAATACCACTTTTTACCACAATCCTGGCCACATGGCAACATAAATAAATTAATTGGAATATAATATAATGCTATGACAGAAATAGAGTTATTTACACTAAATGTACAAAAATAAAAGAAGTATAAACACGAAATCTGCACTGATTATGACTGTTAGTAAAACTGTTATACATGCAAACAGAGGAAGGAAATCATGAAATCAAAATAGTAAGTGCAACAACTAAGAACAAAATTTAAAATTATAACAGTATTTATATAACGCTGTACATGCATATTGTAGTCAAAAGTTAAATCAAATTTGATATATGTAGGCAATAACAGATAAAGCATTTCTCTCATACATATAAATGAAACAGAGTGCAGTTTGGATGTCCATGAACATTAAACAAGTGACGTTTGACTTCTTTTTTAGATGAGATTTTAGTTTTATTTTGAACAGTGACAGCTTATCAACTGAGGTCATTTTACTTAGTTGAGTATTCCAAGATGCTGGTGCTAATTTATTGAAGGCTTTCTCACAGTTAGTTTACATTTTATGCTGACATTCCAACTCCATGTTTATATCACCCATAACTGTAAGTCTAGATGCTACTGTAAAGATATACTTCTTTCTAATATATTTTAAGGATCATTAAAATTCCTGAAGATCAGGTGTATAGTGTTGTAAATAATATTTTAGTATGGCTACCTGCTACATTGCACAAGCAACCTGTATGGTTCTGTATCTATTAAGATATCAGTTTTATGTACCAGTTTTGAAGGTATATTAGCTTAGTTTCTTATTAATGTTAACACCCCAAATTATCTGGAACTTAACTATTTTTATTTAAACAGAATACCTGTGGGTCAGGTGTGGAGGAATCTGTAAGACTTCCTTCATCCAGAATGTAGTGACAGCCATCCTTTTGGCTTGTGCTGCTGCTATAGCCAAGTTTCCATTTACATCCATTTAATATTTATATGTCCTGTGTTTAAACATCAAATTCTTACTGATTTAGTTTGGGTGCTATAGCTGACCGTCTGCTTAACTGGCCCTGTTTAAGCTGAATTTCACCAGAACAGCTTGTTGAAATTTTACAAGGTGGTAATGGGTGAATGCCTTATATAAGATAAATTGTTACAGTTGTTGTTTTCCTGACAGTTACTTGTAAGGTAAGCACATGCTATATAGTGTCCACTGCAGAGGAATTTAAGCTGTTATTCTGCCTTGGGTGTGGTATGATAAATTGCTGCATTAATTTAGCTGGTTGACTAGTTATCAAGTATGGATATATCAAATGAACATTCTCATAGAAGTAGGACTAGTATTTATGTGTAAAGGACCATTTTTCCATTTTGTTGTATAACATTTTGAATTATTTGTAATATTACTATGCACCAATATTATAAGGTTCAGAGTAATGATTTTTTATGAAAGTATAGCTGACACAGATGTTTATTTAAGTAATGAGCTATTTTGCAAATTCATGCTAATACTGCTCTACATGAAGATTAGCAGTGTTATTTTTAATACAAAGTAACCAAAGTCACTGTTTAGGCTAGAAGGTATCATGTTTTAATTAAAGGTATGGTGTTGATCATATAAATGTAAATATTGGCAGGATAGCTGGGGATTTAAATAGATGGAAATAAGAGTGGATCACCAAGGATGAGCAGCATGAGCTGTTCAGCGCAGTCATGTACACTGACCTTTATTCTGGCAAAGGAGACCATTTGCAAAGATGAGGTTACTACCAATGGTTAGACTGATGTATAGTATGTTTATAATTTGGCTGAAAGAATTTCTTAATTGACTTTCAGATGGTAAGTGATTTGTCTAGTAAATATTTTGTTTTTTTACCTAAGTGGTCAGAACTCCTCAAAGATGGAATACCTAATGACTTAATACATGTACATCAAGAAAAGAAAAGACGCCATCCAGGATATTATTACTGTAGGTAAGAACACGGGCTAATTAGTAATAGCCCCAACTGATAAAAGATTCCAAAATTGAACATTGCAAGTTCTGGGTGACAATTTTAAGGTCCAGTCAATATTCAGAATATTTAATCTCTCATCAGTGTATGAAAGTGTATATTCATAGCCTCAGAGAAATTAAGTTGTAAAATCAACAGCGTTCTAAAGTCAAATTATGTTTTTTTTACAAAATCCACACCTGAGTATTAATCGTGGAATGCAAAGACATTCCTATAATTTAAAGATGTTCATTGTTAAGAGTTATGATAGCTTGTACCTTTTTTCCACATAAATAAAACTCCTCCACCAGATATAGTCTTCTTAAAGTTATGATAGTATAGAAAACCTAACAAGGAAAGAGATAAAAGATCTAGACTTAAACACGTTTCCATAATTTAATTTAATGTATTTATTTAACATTTGTTTACTGGGAAAGTCTGACTAGGTCAGGAACCCATTTTCAGTGGAGGCCCGAGGAGAAAAGATCCAAATGATACATGAAAGTTAAGATAATTTATAATCATTAGTACATCTGCATATTCAATACCTGCTATATTTTTCAAGTCATTAATGTTAGAGAGGTTTCTTGCATTAAATATCAATGCAGTTAATTTGTCTAAGTTACTAATGATTGCATTAACATTGCTGGGTACTCTATTAAGATATTTTAATCCATTTAGTTGCTCCGCAAACCTAAAAAATAATCCCTGATGGCTAAGGTGATATCTATTCTTTTTTTTTTTTTCAATAATAAATCTTTATTATTTTCAGTTGTTAATACAATAATAAACTACACAAAATAAAATACAGCAATATCAAAAGTAAACCTATAATCACACTACTACACTATATATACATTATCTACATGAATGCTTCCAACAGATAACTAAAATCTTTATACATTAAGATAAAATTCTTGACAAGGTATTAAAAGATCTAGTATCAGTATACAGGTTATTGATAACGTTTCCGACTTTAATATGTACACCCAGAGGAACAATATAATTTGATCATTATGCCAATACAATATTAAAGATTTTCTCCCAAATTTTTGGATTATTTATGTTTTTCTTGTGATCCTTAATTAATAATTTATGTGCTAAAATATGTTTTATTGCTACACTTTTAAAATTTTCCCATGAAGTCTGCACTGGATTCAACCAGTTTGTAGCTATGTATAACTTCATTAATAAAAAATATTTTATTATCACTTGGGATTTATCCAAATCGCAAGGATATGTAGAATCATAAATTCCCAGGAAAGTGTAGATTGTTGATAACCCATTTTTTGTAATTGAATTTTTAAAGAATTCCAAAATTTAAATATACATTTACAGCTCCAGAACATGTGTAAAAGATCCACCGTTTGATCAGTGCAATATGGACATTTAGGTGAATTTTTAGAGTCAAATTTATGTATTCTAAGACAAGTATAATGGGCATTATTAAAAATCATCAGTTGCGTAAATAACAATTTTTGGAGAGATACTGCTTTTAAGGTTAGGTTAATAGCTTTTAATATTTTATTGTCCTCAATCAATGGTATTTTCTCCTTCCAGTAATTTGCGAAGAGTATTTGATTCTTGTATTTCAATTCTTTTATTAAGTTGTATGTAGATGTTATATATTTAAAATCTTGCATCAGAGTTTGCCATAAACTTAAACACTTGGTCAAATCTTCTTTAATTCCAAAGTCATTAAAATAATTTATGGAAAGATCCTTTAATTGTCGAATTATAATTAAATAAGATTTAGGAAGGTTCATCTCTTTTAATATATCATGTACTGATATACCAATATAAGGGTATAGATCCAGTAAAGTTACATTAATTATTTGTGGAAATCTTTTAAGGTCTATCAATTGATTATTGATTTTCAGGTTCGGATTCTTATGAAAAGGTTGAAGAGTCATCATATATTGTAAAAGATCCAAAGATTGAAACAGATTTTGTACCGATATTATATATGTTCTAATGTGTTCCATCAAGGCATATAATTTAAAATTCTCTTTCTTTAAAAAGGGTAATGCCTTAGAATTCATTCCCAACTTAACAACATGTTTATAGTTCAGAATTAACCAATTAGGTGACCATTTATAATTAGATATGTCATAATTAGCCACTCTTAGAATTCTATTAGAGTTTATTATTAAATAATATAACTCAAAGTTAGGTAAATCTAAACCTCCCTTAACCTTCGAATCATCAATTTCTCATAAGCTATTCTGGTTTACTTAGGCTCCCATACAAATTTAGCTAATTCTGTGTGAATTTGTTGAAAGAATTTCTTGGAAATTGAGACTTGAGATGCTCGAAAGATATATAACATTTTAGGGAGTACGTTCATTTTAATGATTGAGACTTTGGCCATTGTTGGTAATTTCAAATTATTCCATCTTTTTAGATCAGACAATATATGATTCCAGGTCAACTTAACGTTATTCATTAGGAAATCTGTATTATTTGTGGAAAAGACAATACCCAAATACTTTATTTTTCTTCCGATTTTAGTTGACCTACAAATGGTAAAAGCGAAAAGGGTTTAGGTGTTTTTAGAGGGAATAACTTACTTTTTCTAAGATTTATTTTATAATTAGAAATCTCTGCAAATTCTTCCACTGCTTTCAAGATTTTCTTAGTATCTGATATAGGTGTCGTACAATAAATATTTAGATCATCAGCAAAAGCAGCCATGGATATCTTGGTACCATAACTTATTGGAGCATTATGATATATATTTTGCTTTATATGTAAAAATAATGGTTCTAAATATAAATTGAATAACATAGGAGATAGTGGACAACCCTGACGTGTTCCATTTTTAATTTGTATTCTTCTAGAAAAATTCTTATTGATATATAGAGTTGTATAAGGGTTATTATAAAGTTTTTTTAATGTTAGAATAAAGTCTTGAGGTATATTAAAGTATGTTAAAATATCAAATAAGAATTTTAGATTAACTCTATCAAATGCTTTCTGTGCATCAATTATAAGTGCATAAATATTCAGATTTCTTTGACTGGCATAAGAAATTAATGTTTGAAGAGATAGGGTATTATCAGTTGTTTGTCTACCATTCATGAAGCCGGCTTGTTCATTAGATATTATTAAATTTATTACCTTTTCAATCTATTAGCTAAAATAGAGGTCATAATTTTCATGTCTATATTTAAAAGTGAAATGGGCCTATAATTGTCTGGATTTTGAAGATCTGCCTTTTCTTTGGGTATGAGAATTGTTTTTGAAGCATTAAAATGAAGGTCATTAATTTTATTATTAATTATGTAGTTAAATGCATAATGAAGTATTTTACTTAAAATATCACCAAAAGTTTTATAGAACTCTGCAGTTAGACCATCTGGTCCTGGAGCTTTATGTGGTTTCAGATTATTAATTATATCTCTTATGTCCTCAGAGGAAATTGGCTTAATTAAGTCCACCTGATATTCATCCCCAATTCTCGGAAAGATAATCTTCTGAAGAAAATCACTATTAGTCTTATTTGTATTTAATTCCTGATGATCACCATACATTTGAGAGAATATTGATTCAAAAATATTCATAATTTCTTCTGTATTAGTATATCTTTTATTATTAAAATGTATTTCAGTAATTTGAGAGGGCACTTTTGACTGATTAATTATACGTGCCAATGCTTTTGATGGGGTCTGAATATGATTAGCATATTTTACCAATGTTTTATAAAATGATAATTTACTATTCTGAAGGAAGAACATATCTTTTTGACATTTTAGTAATTCCAATTCAGTTTGTTTGTTATAATTCCTATGTAAGTCTTGGTCTAATAACTTAATTTTAGTCTCCAAATCGTGTATGTCTCTATTTTGCAGTTTTTTAAATATGTAGCTTTTGAATAAAAATTCCCTCACTAATGCTTTGGTTGCCCATTCTATATCAGGTGGATGTCTCTGTTTGGGGAGATTAACTAGTAATAGGTTAAGAGTCTGTTGAATTTCGAGAATTATTTCTTTTTTATTTAACAAATTCGGATTCAAGGACCAATTATACCCTCTATTCATTCCAATATTCCTAATATCTTTTTTGAAAGTTAGTGTAATTCTGGAATGATCTGATGTATATCTAGTTTGTATGACTACACTGGGCTCTAAATTAATTAGTACTTCTGAAATCAAGAAGAAATCAATCCTAGACCACATTTTATGGCAACTCGAGAAAAATGTAAAGTTAGTTGTGTTTATTTGATTATTTGTATATATGAAGGGATCATATAATTTAAAATCTTGTTTAAGTTCCTTTAATGTTATTACTGCTTGATTATTTACCGTCCTCAGTGAACTTGATTTATCCCTTTTGGGGTCTTGATACATATTCCAATCCCCTCCTAATATTATATAATAATTATTATATTGATTAAGGATAAAATACAGTGATGCTATAAAAGATTGTTGGTTGGTGCATGGTGCATATATATTAAGAAGTAAAATAGGTTTATCATAGAGAATAGATGAGAATATCACATAGCACCATCTTCCTTCACTATCTGTTTTAGTATCTATTATTTTCTCTTGACATTGAGTTTTAATAATAATAGCTACCCCTGCACTATTAGTTGTCCCTTCTGAAGCTATTACCTCCCTAATCCATTTCTTACTCTTAATCTCTGCCCATTGGTCATTAGTCAAGTGTGTTTCTTGCAATAAGATAAAATATGCCTTTGTCTGAAGCAGTAAATGTAGCACTAATTTCCTTTTTTTCATGTTCTAGAGCCCTTTAATGTTCCATGAGTCTATTATCCACATACTAAGATCTTTTTTCCAGTTAAACGTAACTTAAAGTGAGAAAAATGTATTAAATTAAAATATAAATGTATATTATATTTTGTCTGGAAGCAATTCCACAATCCCGTCCCACACCAGTGCCTATCCACTATTCCCCTGGACCAGGACATATATAAGTTTCTTGCAACGTTAAAAGTTCAACGGGTAACTAGCTTAACTAAATAACTATTGATTATTCTACAAAATACATCAGAATCATGCAAAAAACCTATGTAAGTTACTTCTACTTCTACAAAGACTAACCCAAACATTCCCTATTAAACACTGATATAATCCTACACCTCTTGTATAAACTATTTATTTAAATAAGTCAAGTAAATGTTCTTAATTACATGAATATTCCACCTACAGATTTGCCACTTGAGACACAATTAGAAAATATTTGTATTCCCCAGTGTATCCATGTTAATACTTTCATTAGATAATATGGTTAAAGAGAGACATTAGATGTCATTTTACTGACTAATAATGCTAAAGATAAACAACAACAAATTCCTATCACAGTCCTCATAATAAACAAAGCAATAAAATGAAATTATTTTTATGTTAACTATAGCATTATAACTATAGTAATATCTATATTATTACCATTAACATTGCAATAACTCTTTGTCCATTTAACTACTAAATACCCTATCCCAAGCCCTCATTATCTAATTATCAGCAATAATATATCATGGTATCAATGCAGCATTAAGCAAACTAGTTAGTAGCATTCACATTCAGTATGACATTTCTGCAAACATAGTGAAAAGGAAAAAAAAAAAAAAGAGAGAGAAAAAGAAAGGAAAAAAGCTGCACACATTAATCTATTTTTCATGTACTAACTATATGTTAAAAATTATAATTATTTTAAGCAGTCGTTTATAAAGCACATTTTAAACATTGCTATATTCACTTGCTGACATAATTACATGCATTTCCATCTATTTTAGGGACCTAATTATAGCTTACATGTTTTAAATGTCCAAAATGTCCCAATCTTGTTAAAACAGCTTCTGCCTTTTTTCCAATGCATTTGCTGCATTCTGTTCCCTTAATCCTGTCCTCGGCCTCACGATGGGGGACCCATTTAACGATCGGACTTCCTGGGACATCATTTCAGAGTCGGACCTCTTCAACAGCAAGGGAATTTCCTGTTGACTCACTCAGAGACACTGGAAAGCCATAAAAAGTCAGCAGCTCATCGCAGGCAGTCTGGAGCAATAAAAAAAACGAAAATAGATGAAATAACCAGACCACAGAAGGCCTAGATGTTTTTAGAAACAGACAAAGGATTATAAAGCCTCGGATCCCAGTAATACTTCATCCAAGCCTGCACCTCATGGCAGCCAGCCTGGATAAACACATCAGGCTTCTGAAGCTGGAAGAGACTTGAAAATCTTCAAAAAGGTAACTTTTGCTTCCTTTTTTGTATAAACAGAGTACTTGGAGCCTTCAACTGTAAAAATTAATGTATTGGGATATTTCATTTGAAATTTAATATTCCTTTCAATAAGAAACTTACAGTAAGCAGAGAGTGCTTGTCTGGCTTGTCTTATTTGTAATGGTAAATCCTGTGCCATAGAAACTTTATATTTTTGCCACATAACATAGCCTCCATTTTTTTGACAGTCAATATTATATTATTCACATCTTGGTAATTCAATATTTTCACATAAACTGGTCTAGGTATATTTGAGGCTTGAGCTTCTCTCAGAGCTCTATGTGCTCTCTCTATAACTATTTGTTTAGCCACATCAGAGTCCTTGAGCAGCATTGCAAATATTTGTGTGATAGTTGGAATTAAATCATTATATTGTACTGTTTCTGGTATCCCTCTGATTATTATATTATTCCTCCTGGAACATGCCTCTAGATTCAGAATTTTATCCTGCATCAACTGTATATCTGAGTCATGCCTGTCTGTTTTCATAGTAAGGAATGATATTTTGTCTTCATTCTCAGCTATTCTGGTTTCTGTTCTATCCATTCTTTCTAGAATTTGGCTGCATGTAGTCCCAAAAGTTTGTACCTGGTTAGACAGTTCTTTCAAGGCTTCTTGTATGGGTAATAAAGCAGTTTTAATATCCTCCATATTAGCCAGCTGATCTGATTTCTGTTTCGTTCCTGGCTTTGATAGTTCCTGATGTTTTAGAATATTTTGTCTTTTCGAAGTTAGATCTTTTTCTGGTGATTGTAGATCTGATAATTTAGTTTTTGTTGTTATTGTTTCCATGCTTTTATCTTCTTTCGACATTATCTGGAATTGCAGTACTTGTTGTAGCTGAATAATAAGTAACCACAATGTTGATCAGTGAGTTCCTTTGTTAGTTCTCTATTCAGAGCCAGTCAATCAGTTTTAATCCTGCTAGTTCCTTTTATTTCTTTATGTTCTTTCACCTCTCAAGCGACAATCGGCTGTATTACTTTTATTTTTAACCAAAATTTATGTAAAAAGAACTTATGGTATATCCTCAGGGTTAGATTTATTCGGGAAATTTGAAGAGCTGCAGATATTCAGTGTCTACAGAATGGCAGCCATCTTTGAATCTTTGTGATATCTATTCTTGACAGAAAGATAAACCTTTGTCAGCATGACTTATTTATATCTCTTATTTTATTTATTTTGTTTGTTGAATTGTTAAGTGAGCTGATCCAAAGACCCTTTTCAGTCATGAACCAGAGCCTTGAAGGCAAGAATACAGAACTTTCAAGTGACAGTAAAAACTTTACAATTGCTTAAATTATACAGTATGAATGGCTGCCATCATGTAGTTTGTTTTACAACTTCAAAATTTTACAGTGACTTAATATAATAAAATATGGCTAGGACATATCATTGAGGAAAAAACTGGTTTAGACAGAAACAGTATAATTAACATCACAGGCAGAAACAAATTTAGCCATAAATAATGTAAACAAAGATATATCTTACAGATGTAGTAAACCACATTGGCAAAAAATTATGAAGGTGAAGGTACTACCTGGCCATGATAATGAATGCTAGCCCTAATTTAGGAAAACATTTAAGCTAGTCACATTGATTAGAATGGAACATCTATAATCTGCTTTTCTGTAAACAATATATTTGCTCAGTTTCGGGTATGAAACAGGGTTAAGTAACTTCCCAGACAAAATTATGTCTAGAACTGAAATTTAAGCTGAAAACATCTGATCTCACCATTAAACTTACTTGCAAGACTGAGAGTTTTTGATAGCACTCTTAGGAGGGAATCACACCCTTAAAATTATGAATAAACCTTTGGTTCTAGAACTTTCCAACATATTCCAAGAAATGTGTATCATTATGATGATATGGGCTAGTGCCAGCACAGCTAGCTGCAGTTTTGTAAATAATGATACCATTTGAATATCAAACTGATGTGTACAATATGCTTGTGTTAAAATGTATAGAAACTGTATGGCATTTGAATAACAAAATGACTTGTACAGATACGTACGTTACAAGTGTATTAGAATTGTATGTATATATGTTAGCAAAGAACCCTGGAAGAGCAGACGTTAACCTGCTAGCTTACCTTAGTGAAAAATAAGAGAAATGTAAATGAGCTGTTAAACCATTAAAACAGCACCCTGCTGTGCCGAATAGGACTGGAGATGGTATGTCTGGAAGATGCCTTTGTTCATTAGCTCAGTAAAAAGAGGGGAAGCCCCAGGCACTGCCACAGACATTTAGATGTGTATTGTAGCCATCCATCCAGCTATTCTCAACCCCTTTTCCTATTTTGCCCATGGGGTCAGGGTATCACTCCAGCCATGACAGTCATCTCGAGCCAAGGTTTTACACAGCCAGGTGGCCAGCCATTCATACCACTCACTCACACACACATTCTCTCCTACAGCCAATTTAGAGTGTCCAATCCACTTACTGCATGTCTTTGGAATGTGAGAGGAAACCAGAGCACCCAGAGTAAACCCATGTGACTGCAGGTAGGACATGCAGACTCCACACAGAAGGCACCACAGCCGAGAATCAAACTGGAGAACATCTTACTGTGAGGTGACAATACTAACCTCTGCACCACCATGGCCACCATGTATTGCATAGTATAGTGTATTTTATTGCATTGTGTACTGTAATGTAGCTTTCTATGCTAAATTCTTCTTTCAAGCTTCAAAGGGGAATAGTGTGAGAACCTAGAGTCAGGTGACCAGATGAGAACCTAGAGTCAGGTGACCAGATGAGGTCATTCTGCCAGCCATCTTGAAATTTTTAGATATTACTGTGAGTATTCTCTGAGCATTGAGTATTCTGTTTTGGGCCTGACAACAAGAAAGACCATTTACCACATAATCTACCTTGCTCTATTAAATAAGTACGTAGTAATAATTCTCCTAGATTCAGTCAGAAAAATATAGTGAAGCTTAGTTTAGATATTGTTTTCTTTATTTGTCTGAGTCTGTCCATCAATGTTATTTTCAATATTTCCCATGATATGAACTCTACGGTTGCTGTAAATATATATTCAGTATTTTCATGTTCTTCTGTTATTTGTTATTAAACATATTTAAAGCTTTTATTGTGGCTGGTCCTTGTAGAAAGTATTTAAATCTGAGACTGCTTATATTTATTTGGTGACACTGTGTGGGCCATTCCTGAAGGCTTAACTCTCTTGGTCAGCTACTACCATTTCTATTAGTATTAATATTATACAGTATAACTGGACACCCTTTGCTAAGGGCCTTAGAGTATCTGATTGTGGAATGCCTGGTGGGAGTGATAACTACCTTACAATTCAGGCAGAAGGGGGTACAGCAGGTAAATCTGTGAGAGACTTTCCCAGGTGTGTGTGTGTGTGTGTGTGTGTGTGTGTGTGTGTGTGTGTGTGTGTGTGTCTGTGTATGTATCAGCTACTTGGAAAAGAGACATGAAGCACTGGATTCACAGAGAGGATGCTGGAGGACTTGACTTGGACACTCCAGCCAAAGCCTTAACCCTACAGCTGTACCATTGGGAAGTTTTATTGAGGACATGGAGAGAAACAGAGAGATCCAGACCCCGGACTGAGTGTGTTCCCTGTGTTGCTCTTAAGAGAAATTGTGCTTGATGCATAGAGGTCTGCATCTGGATATACTGAGTGTATCCATTTGTTTTCCAAATGAACATCTCTCTCCAGTGGCAGTGGTAAGGATTGAGGCTCCTTGATCACTGATCCAGAGAGTGGTGGGCATCACATAATGGTGTGCAGTGGTGTGGATATTGAATTTCTGTAGTCTGTAAGCAGTGATCACTAAAGAAGGTGTTTGTACTCTCAAGCAGCCACCAAGTAGACATTCAGAGTTTCATATCACAATAGTTTTATTTATTTACTTTTTATTAGCTTAGTTAGTCAGGGAGTTAGAAAAAAACAATATTGACTATGGGAAAGCGGGAAAGGTGTGGCTTATCCAAAACCCACACCCTCACAGGGGTGGAATGGACCTATGGGGCCAATGGAAGTTAAGGAGGCATGGCCAGGAAGAATAGGTTCTGTATTTTTCAACTCAGAACAAATTAACATGAATGAGGAGGTGGAATTTAATTCAACGGAGCCAACGTTAAGACGTAGTGAATGTCTAAGGAACCAAATTATCATAACAGTGAATAGCAATGAAAATGGCAGTAGTAATTCATCTAACAAAGCAAATTTTTGGGTACACCAGGGTTCGAATTATCAGAACAATCCGCTACAGCCCCAATGCAGAAGAATGATCGTGGGTGCAACAAACAGCAGAAATAGAAACTACAGGATTATTGAATGATAATATCAACATAAATGCACTTATTTCCTCACCAAATGCAAGGAATTTGGTGATAATTAAAAATAATGAAGATTACTTTAATATTTTTTAACTTTTCTACTTTCATAGTGGAACCGTTGCTTGCAGATAGACTTGCTAAGGGTCTAACTTTTGTGCCTTCACAATGAGGTAATGCAGCAGGGATTTTGTTAGATCTTAAGCTATTTTTGAGAAAAATACAAGTAATTTTTGGCATACCCAAAATCCAATAACCTATACAATCTCCCTTTGTGTCTGACAGTGGACGGTAGAAATTTCATCACATATGCCAGTGCAAAATTTGCTGACAATACTTTGAAGAAGTTCCTACAAAACGAACATCAGTTTTGCAAAGACTCTTGGTCTTTCTTTAAAAAAACATAATAATTTAGTGTTTGAGGAGGACTTTTTTTGACCATTGATGTAAAAAATGTATATACAGTCATTCCCCACCAACTAGGAATAGAGTGGGTTTCCAACCTACTAGTAGATAAAGGGGTGACTACTAATGATATTTCCCTAATAGGTGAACATTTACATATTATTCTTTCCAATAATTTCTTTCTATTCCAAGGGATATATTTTTTTGCAAAAGAAAGTAGTAGCTATGGACTCCCCTTGTGGGCCAAGCTTTGCAAACTTCATGATGGAATATTGGGAATGGGAATTTCTGTTTAAAAATCAGCTTTATGGTAATAGCATTTATTATTATACTCGATACCTGGACAATATTTTTATTATTTTGAAAGGAGGTTTTGAAGTAGCTTTGGGTCTTCTCCAATATTTGAATAGTACAACCCAATTTCTTGTGTTTACTTACACATATCATACTGAGAAAATGTCCTATTTAGATGTGGCTTTAACAAAAGATAGGCAGAATCAGAGATATACTGCCAAAATCTTTAGGAAAAATACTTACTATAATTCATTTCTTTATTATTCGAGTGCCCACCCACACCACCACCAAAAAAGATCTGTGGTGAAAGGACAACTAGTGAGGGCAGCAAGAATGGTGACTAATGAAAATGACTTTGTAGTTGAATGCAACACCCTTAAATCTATGTTTTGTAAATGGGGTTATCCAAAAAAACAAAAAAATTAGTAGTTGATCTAATTGGTGAAGTCCAACGTAAAAGAACTTTAGGCTACTTTAAACCTATATTAAATAATATGACATCAGCAAATATAAACAACATGATATTTGGTAATTCTAATAATTCCAATGACATTTTCGGCCGGGATGGAAATCAAGTGGATGGTAACCATAATAGCTTCTCATTTTCCTTTATTACACCTTTTAGCTTGAATGCCATGGCTTTAAAGCAAATCTTGGTTAAGAGCTGGTGTCTAATAAAAGAATAAATAAACGATAGGAGCCAAGCAGTCCAAGGGTGGGTAAAAATACACAGTAATACGTGGTGATATGAGTTTAACGTATCACAAGTTTATTATCACAAGGCACGTTTTCGTTTCACCAAAATGGGAAACTTCTTCAGAAAGCATGTATAAAAATGTCACTAAAAACTTTTAAAGTTTTTAAAAATTTTTAAAATATTTAAAAAGTTCCGCCCAGAGGTAGTACAGTGCTATTGACCAATCAAAAGATCACACAAAGTTAAAGATACAAGCAACTGCGAGCACCTGACCAAACAAGGCAGGAAACTCGGATACATCATTAAATAAAAACAAACGTGGCAAGTACACACTTAGTTGATAAGTTTTAAAAATATATTTTAAAAATATATTTCTAACGACAATTGTAACATCTCCTGTCTGTTGAAATTGAATAGCGTTTTAAGATAATCATTCATTTTTAAAATGTTTTTGAAAATCAGTATAAAGTTCCCATTAGTCTAATACAAATATACAGTATAGGCTAGTCACATACTGTCCAATTAATTGAGTTTTTGTGTCTCAATATCTGTATTTTGCGTACCTCACTTACTTGAGGATAGATTACCACGAGAACAGTTAGAAATATATTTTTAAAACTTATCAACTAAGTGTGTACTTGCCACTTTTGTTTTTATTTAATGATGTATCCGAGTTTCCTGCCTTGTTTGGTCAGGTGCACGCAGTTGCTTGTATCTTTAACTTTGTGTGATCTTTTGATTGGTCAATAGCACTGTACTGCCTCTGGGCGGAACTTTTTAAAAACTTTAAAAGTTTTTAGTGACATTTTTATACATGCTTTCTGAAGAAGTTTCCCATTTTGGTGAAACGAAAACGTGCCTTGTGATAATAAACTTGTGATACGTTAAACTCATATCACCACGTTAAACTCATATCACCACTTATTACTGTGTGGTTTTACCCACCCTTGGACTGCTTGGCTCCTATCGTTTATTTGTTTGAGTTCACGGAGTACTGGTTTTGTTGTTTTTTGTCTAATAAAAGAAGTCAACCGTATTGACCAGAATGTCAATGAACAACCAAGGTTCACTTTCAAAAGGGCACACAATTTGAAATGCATTTCAGAAAGAAGTGAAGTAATAGCCAGGCTTCTAGGTATCGAGGGATGTTCAAATGTGAGGCTTGCGCCTATTGCAAATATATAGATGTGGGAAAATAATTTCTTATTAGGAATAAAAAGTTCACGGACAAAAGAAAGTTTAATTGTAATTCTAAGGTTGTTGTATATCTTGCTAGATGCTAGTCATGTGAAAGTTTTTATATAGGGAAGACTGAACAGAAATTTAAGGAATGAGTGCATGAACACAATTTATAGCATATATAAAGGGAAAACCTATAATGCACTAGTGAAACATGTTTTATTAAACCCAAATCACACTTTCAAATTTAGAGTAATAGATCAGCTTAGTTATACTGAGATGTGTGGCCCAATATCGCTTATATTAGATAAACAGGAATTAATATGGCAGGTCCGATTAAATGCCTACAATAAGCCAGGACTAAATGACCTGTGTTCCATTTATTGTCTGTTGAAATTGAAAAGCCTTGGTAGATGAATTTAAGATGTGAAAGTTTATGATTTTTTGGATTTATTTTAAGAAAAGGTGTATGGAAATTTATACATTTAGATAAAATGTTTTAAATGACATTTTATAAGTTAATGAGATTAGTAGGGGGTGTAATATTAGTCATGTGATTGTGTTTGAACCTTTGTGATGTCATGTGATTGTTGGGAGGGATATTTAAATTGGTTTGGTTGTTACATTTCCTTTGTCTGAAGAAGTTCTTTCATTGGAATGAACGAAAGCGCTAACGTTATTAAACTGGATTTTTTTTGTCTTTTGGTCGCTTGTTTTTTTTTTTGTGTATGCCTTTTCTTTGAGATGAGTAGTTGTTTTATTTTGTTTATAAGTTTAGTCAGGGAGTGCAGACAAGGATGTCAGCAGAGAATTATGGCAAACTGATAAGGAACCAGTTGGCTGAGATGTGCCAAGCCAAAGGACTGGTGCATGCCAACCTGACTAAAGGGAATGATTGCAGCCTTAATCACAGTTGCAGCAGAGACCAGCAACCAGCAGGACAACCACTCTGGCTTTGGGGATGTGCAGCTCTCAGAAACATGAGTAAAAACCCATCTGGAATTAAAGAGACTTGAACTGGAGGCCAAACGTTTGGAATTAGAATCAATGGAGAGAATGAAGTGTTTGGAGGTTGAAGAAAATGAGAAACCGTGGCAGGCAAAACAGATGGAATTAGGGACAGCAGAAAAATGCAACATTTGGAGGCCAAGGAAAATGAGATACAGAGGCAACATGAAAAGGAAATACTGGCCCTTCACCAGGGTCATGGAGTAACCAAACCCCGGACGCAACAAAGGTCAGTAAATTTCTTCCTCACTTTATGGACTGTAATAATTTTGATAGTTTTATTCATATATTTGAAAGAGTATGTAAACAGTATAATGTTGACCAAGGGCTCTGAGTACGGTTCCTGACCACCTTACTCCATGGTAAAGCTGTACCTGCTGTTTCTAAATTGTCTGATACTGATTGCTTAAACTATGATATAGTTAAAAAAGTGTTTATTAGAATGTTTTAAGTTAATGCCTGAAGCTTACAGAAAAAAGTTTCATGAGCATAGACACAAGGCAGATGAAAGTGTGTGCGATTATATTGCTTTTTTAAGCACTTATTTTCATAGGTGGATGAGTGGGTGTAAGGTCACTACTTTTTGAAAGGATGGCAGACCTTTTGGTGAGAGAACAAGGCCTTAGCACTTTGCCTGAGGACATGAGAATCTGGTTCGCAGATGGAGAATGCAACTCTGCAGATGAACTGGGGAAAAAGGGGAATCTCTACTTAGCAAGCAGGGCAGCACTGCACAGGAAAGGGATACCCAGTGCTCCACATCAATATCAGGATATCAGGGAACCCATGGTGGCCAGCATAAACTGCCCTAACAGAGTCCACCAGTAACAGGGAAAGCCACTAGCTCAGGTATATGGCCAGGATCAAGGGCTAAATGTTTTTAATGTAACCAGTGGGGCCATGTAGCATATAGCTGTCCATGGAGGCAAGGTGGGGAACAAAAGGTGGGGAGCCAGCAAGTGGGAATAACTGAATGCCAGTGGGAAGCTGTCTGGAAACAAGAGAGGTACCAAACTAACACCAGAGTTGTATCCTCTCTTGGTGGATGGAAAACAGGCCACTGTCAAGACAGACACAGCCTCTGATATAACCATTATGAAGCCTGCAGTGGTTGAAGAGGAGCAGTACTTGCTTGGGTAGTCCACTCCAGTCAGAGCTTTAGAAGGGATCACATTCCAAGTGCCTTTGACTAGGGGGATGGAAAAGGAAGCAAGCAAGTAGGTGTGTTTGAGGATATCCCTGCAGATGTCTTGATAGGGAATGATTTTAATAATGCAGTACATTGTATGTATGCAGTGACAAGCAGTCAGGCTTGGAGAGAGGCATGCGGGTCTGGTAGCCTGGGGGAGACCCAGACAGACCACACCCCTGAAGACAGGATTGATGATGTAACTAAATCAGGGAGGGAGCTATCCTGTAGCAGAGAGACTGGAGATGAGCCCCAGCTACTGGTAGGTACTGATGTTCCCTTAGAAAGGGTGACTGCAAGGGCAGAGGTGAGTGGTAGTACCACAGCTGACAGTGAGGCACCACTGTCAGAGGATACCAGACTTCCTGTGAAAGGGGTGCTGGGAAGAGTCACAAAAGTAGAGCTGAGACAGGCTCAGCTCTCAGACCCTACACTAACAGGCTTGCGGGGGGTAGCTAAGGAGGCCCCTGATTCTCAAGGAAAAGGGGAGTCTATATACTGGAACAAACAGTTACTGCATAGAGAGTGGACCCCTGGCTAGAGGGTGAGGTATTACAGCAGTTGGTAGTGCCCAGAGCCTACTCTCTGGCACTTCTAACTATAGCTCATGAAATTTCTTTTGCAGGTCATATGAGCATAAAACATATCAAGAGACACCTTATGCAGGACTTTTATTGGCCTGGGATTGCCAGGGATGTAACAAGGTATTGGTGGACCTGTGATCAGTGCAAAAAAGTAGGCAAGGCAGGAGACAAGGTCAAAGCTCCTTTGATGCCTTTGCCTGTGACTGAGGAGCCATTTCAGAGGGTAGCTTTGGCAATTGTGGGACCTCTGAGTACCCCAAGTTCCACAGGGAAGAAGTATATCCTAGTAGTAGTAGATTATGTTACTAAATACCCTGAGGCAGTGGCTCTGTTCTCCATTGAGGCAGAGAAGGTGGCAAATGCTTTGTTAGAGATTTTCAGCAGGGTAGGTTTCCTTAGAGAAATACTGACTGACAGAGGTGACAATTTTATGTCACACCTACTGGGTTGTCTGTGGTAGCTCTGTGGGGTGAAGCACCTAAAAACCACTCCCTACCATTCCCAGACTAATGGTCTTGTGGAGAGGTTAAACTCTACACTAAAGACCATGCTACAGGCATTTGCAGACTAATTTAAGAGAGAGTGGGAGAAATATTTGCCATATCTGTTGTTTGCATTTGCATACAGGGAGGTGCCCCAGGAATCCACAGTTTTTTCACCCTTTGTGTTGCTGTATGGGCATATGGTGAGGGGGCCTTTTAGATTTGATTCATGATGAATGAGAGGATGAGTGTGAATGCCAGAAGGAGTCTGTTGTAGCAGATGTCTTAAACCTCAGGACAAGGTCTTAGGGAGCTCATGGGCTTGGCCCAGGGTAACTTAGCAGGAGCCCAGCAGCAGGAAAAGATCTGGTATGACAGAAATGAACAAGCTAGTGAGTGTGCTGTGGGACATCAAGTGATGGAGCTCATTCCTGTCAGACACAATAATGTGCAGGCAGTTTGGGAAGGACCTTCAAAGTGGTAAGAAAGGTCAGTGATTTTAAATACATGGTAGATCTGCTAGGCAGGAGGCAGCTGCACAAAGTTTACCATGTTAACATGATGAAGCCTTACTATGATAGGGAGGCCCTTGTGCTGAGTATTTTGCAGTGGATGTCAGGAGGAGTCTGACGGGGATCTGGTGACTGATGTCCTCAGTTAAGCTCGGATTGACACCTCAGTGGAAAGGGTAGCAATGTCCCATCAGCTATCCCCTACCCAGGTTTGAGAAATCTGAGCAGTGTTACAGGAGTTTGGGGACATGTTTTCTGGAAAACCAGCATGCGTCTACCTGCTGCAGCACCATGTGGATACAGGGCACCAAAGACCTATCAAGCAGGCCCCTTTTGAAGCAAGTCAGACAGAATATGAGCGAGGAGATACAGAAGATATTGGAACTGGGAATAATCCAGGAGTCCAGCAGTCCCTAGGCCTCCCCAGTGGTGCTGTTATCAAAGAAGGATGGCAGCACCACGTTCTGTGTGGACTACAGGAAACTAAATAGCCACACAGAGTCAGATGCTTACCCCATACCTAGGACAGATGAAGCCTTAGAGAAGCTAGGTGGGGCTAAGTATCTGATCACTATTAATCTGACCAAGGGCTACTGGCAAGTGCCCTTGACTCCCAGTGTTAGAGAGAGGTCAGCTTTTGTGAATCTTTTCAGCTTGTATGAGTTCACAAAGATGGCCCTTGGGATAAAAAATGCCCCAGTGACTTCCCAGAGGCTGGTAGATCACATCCTAGCAGGAGCAGGAGATTATGCCCGTGCTTAGCTGGATGATTTTGTGATCAACAGCCATTCCTGGCAAGAGCACCTTCACTATGTCAGGGAGGTGCTGGGCAGACTGCAAAAGTCAGGGTTGACCATTAAGCCCAGTAAATGTCAGGTGAGGGCATTCTTAGGGACAATGGGATACTATAGAAAGTGTGTCTCCAATTATAGTACAATAGCTGCTCCGCTCACAGACCTGATGAGGAAAAACAGGCCAGATAAGGTAGTGTGGACCCCAGCATGTGAGCAGGCATTCCAGAAGCTTAAAGGCCCCTGTGTTAGCCAATCTAGATTACAGTAAATAATTTGTTCTGCAGGTGGTTGCTTCAAACCATGGGGTGAAGGCTGTACTGAGCCAGGTTTCTTCAGAGGGAGAAGAGCACACAGTGGTATATCTCAGCTGTAAACTCCAACCCAGGGAGGAATGTTATGCAGCTGTAGAAAAGGAATGTCTAGCCATAATATGGGCACTGTAGAAACTTCAGCCTTATTTGTATGGAAGGAAATTCACTGTAGTTACAGACCACAATCTCTTAACATAGCTATATAGAGCAATTCAGCAAAATGTTAAATTATTAAAGTGGAGCTTAAGATTGCAGATATATGACATGACAGTACAACACTGTAGTGATATCAGCAATGCCAATGCAGATGGGGTCTCAAGACAGGAAATGGGATTGTAAAGAATGATACCCTTGCAATATCAAATTGATGTGTTCAAGATGCTTGTGTTACAAATGTATTGGAACTGTATGTAATTTGAAAATCAAACAGATTTGTACAGATGCTTATGTTACAAAGTTATTAGAACTGTATGACATTTGAAAACCAAGTTGACTTGAACAGATGCTTATGTTACAAGTATATTAGAACTGTATCTATTTATGTTAGCAAAGGGCCCTGGAAGATCAGAGGTTAACCAGTTAGCTTACTTTAAGAAAAATAAGAGAAATGTAAATCAGCTGTTAAACCATTAAAATTCACCCCACTGTGCTGAATAGGACCAGACACAGTGGGTCTGGAAGAAGCCTTTGTTCATTAGCCCCGTAAAAATAGGGGAAGCCCCAGGTACTGCCATAAACATATAGACGTGTATTGTAGCCGTCTATACTAAATTCCTGTTTCAAGCTTCAAAGGGAATAGTGTGAGACCCTAGAGTCAGGTGACCAGATGAGGTCATTCTGCCAGCGATCTTGGAAATTTTAGATATTACTGGGAGCAATCTCTGAGTATTGAGAATTCTGTCTTGGGCCTGACAACAAGAAGGACCATTCACCACATTATCTGCCTTGCTCTGTTAAGTAATAGGTAGTAGTAATTCTCCTAGATTCAGTAAGGAATATATAGTGAAGCTTAGTTTAGATATTCCCCCAGATTCAGCAAGCCCTGTATGGTGTGCAGGACTAGTGCAGGAGCTCCAGCAGGCAATATGTCTGCAGTGTGATGCAGGAATAAGCTGTAGGAACGTGCACGAGCGCTCCTGCACTAGTCCTGCATGCAAATTACCCCATTTGCAGGTGAAATCCATGCAAATGAGGTGAATTTGTGATTCAGGAAGCTGGAAGCCGGCCGTGCAGGACTAGTATAATCTGCAGAAATGTACTCGGCCAGTAACCGAGTACATTTCTGCAAACTACAAAACGGAGCCATGACAGCTCCAAATAAAGTGTGGATATTATGTAGAAAGCATGCCAATGGCCAAATAAATAGCCATTGGCATGGAAAACAGTTGCAAAAATAAAATAATTAACTTTTATTTTTTTTTAGCCGATCTCTGCTGTTTAAGGGTAGGGCAGTGGCTTGCAAATGGGATTGGGCAAAAAATAAATAAAAAACCCTAAAATAAGCATTCTAACCAAAATCACTATTTTGCCATTATACTCAATGGCAGGCGGAAGACAACATGGCCAGTGAATACTGGTTGCTAAGGGGGAGGCTCAGTGTGGGTCTTGTAACTATGCATCAGCAGGCAATCCTATGTAAATGAGGGGAATGATTCTGAATCCCAGATTTCCCCTGCATGCTAGTCAGCACCCAACAGTGTAAGAGCAGGAATAGCTTGGTGCAAGCCTAGGAGTTAGCTGACATCATAGGGGGCTGTGTCAGGCATACTGTAAGTGGACTGGAGCCTTGTGGCTTGGGTTTGACCTTAGCTTAGCAGAGCTAAGTAAGGGGGTGAGTCTGAGGTCACCTAGCACTCTTTACATTGCCTAAGCGGGCATGCGCACCATGCACTGGGTTTTAAAGGGAAAAAAAGTAAACCAGGAAATAACAGCTCTGTCCACATTTGAGCACTGTGTTTGTGTAGCACCCTCAGACTTAAACAGGAAGGCAATGGGAAGGGAAAACAGCAGTAGGAAAGTAATCTAGGAAAATTAGCATAGCTGACAGGTGAAATGTATCAGAATCAGCCAATTACACAGACAGCAGACCAGCCAATCCCAGCCCAGAATTCTACTATAAACTATGCAAACACCTTTCCCTCTGGTTTTTCCCACATACTCTACACCACTGGTGTATACAAGCGAGGGAAATTTAACAAAAAACAACAAAATGATAGGGGCTGCAATAGCTATCATACAACAACATGTGGAAGAGGCTGAGGATGGTGAGGATGAGAATGCTGTCGACCAAACCACAGTGAGGAGAGGGAGAAGAGTGTACAGACCCAGGGTAACCTACCAGGGGCTACATGAGCTGGAGATAGTGGAGCACTATTGGGTGGACAGGAACCTCCTACAGCAAATTGTTGAGCTGTGCCAGCCATGCCTCACACACAGAACTAACAGGGGGAACCCATCCCAGTGGATACCAAGATATGTGTAGGCCTAAGAATACTAGCTACAGGTACCTTCCAAAGGTCAACTGGGGATATCAAGGGGATCTTACAGGCATCAGCATCCAGGGTACTCCACCAGTTCCTGGATGCCATGCCAGCACATGCCAATGAGCACGTATATTTCCGCAACACCTGTGAGGCATTGGCCAGCAATATGCATCTTTTCCACCAAATAGCAGAACACCCTGAGGTAGACTGCACGCGCATACACATCAAAGCACCACCTGGTGAGCGGGGTAGGGTCTATATCAACTGCAAGGGCTTTCCCTCCATTAACTGCCAGGTCATGTGTGATGCCCAGGGCATTATAATGAATGTGTGCGCTGGCTGCCCTGGAAGCTATCACGATTCCCACATCTGGCATCTGACCCAGCTGTACCACAGATTTGCCAGTGGGTACATCCCTTATGGTCACCTAGTGGGGGATGCTGGTTATGGACTGGAGCCGTGGCTGATGACACCCATCAGAAATGCACACACACCTGAACAAGAACTCAATAATGAGGCACACGCACAGACCAGAGTTGTAATAGCGCATGTGGTTGGGATGCTCAAGTCATGGTTCTGGTGCCTGGACACATCCGGTGGAGCCTTGTAGTATTCCCCAGCTACATGCACTCAAATTGTCATCGTATGTGCCATGCTACACAATATGATCCTGTGGAAACAGCTGCAGCAGGAACAGCACGGGGCAGGGCTGCACAGCCCCCCACTATTGCCAAGGCCTGCACAGGCAAAGAGTGACTCGGAGGAGGAACAACCTGAGCCTGCCCCAGTAGGCAGAAGGAGGTATGCCCAGTATGCCCTGGCCTTTGCAAAGAAGCAATGCATAGCACATACACTGACACAGGAGGGACCCAGGGAATGACACCTCTCTGTGACTCACACATACAGTAAAAGGGATGGCAAATATGACACTACCTGTGCTTAGCCTTGTATAGGGAGTTTACTATGTGCATCTGTCATAGGCAGCCCTTCAGCACCATCCTCAATACTGGCACACCCATAAGGTAAGTCACTCGCCTTACCAATTGCCGAATGGAGTAGTATGTATTGTTACCTGTATCTATGGTATGGCTGTGAGCATGCAAGGGAATCGGGTGGCTGAATGCAATGCCAGTAGATAGTACATACCTATAGTGGCAGCATGAGATCTGTAACAAATATTGGTGTCACCACAGTAGCCAGTACTACACATGGTAACAAAACCCATTTCAGGAAATGTACTGGGCCACATGTGTGTCCATATGACACACACATGCCAGTCAGGGAGGTTCACATATCCAACAAGTCTCAGCCAGCAGGACAGGTGTAGACAAACACAAACAAAGGCTGTGCTAAGGCCTCTGAGTGATGCCTATGGGTAACCACCCCCCAGGCTTAAATAGACAGACTACATCAGGTCAGGCAGTGGGATGTTAGTTCTGAAGGGTACAAAGTCAGAAACTAATATGTAGGTCAATCAAACCTAAGACCTGTAGTACACTAATATGCCTTTAGTCAGCATAATAGGTTAGAATACAGAATGAAATGGAGTACCTGACATACCAGTACTGTCATAGCAAATGTGTACAAATGTCAGGTGTGCCCCCAATCCTATGTAGAAATGCAGAAACAGTCAGGCGTGCTCCCCCAATCCTGTGTAGACATGTAGAAACAGTCAGGTGTGCCACCCCAATCCTATGTAGAAATGTAGTAACAGTCAGGTGTGCCCCCCCCAATCTGATGTATACATGTTTTAACAGGCAGGTGTGCCCCCCCCAAATCCTATGTAAAAATGTTGTAACAGTGAGGTGTGCCCCCCTCCAATCTGATGTAGACATGTAGTAACATGTATGTGTAGGTATAATACCAGTAGAGAACAGATGACCAGAGGTGGCCAAGGTAGCAGGATAGATTGTAGCATTTGTACAATATGCAGGTATGTGTGTGTTAGGTTGGTGTGTGTTTCATATTATGTGAGAGTGGTCAGTAGGTATGCATGTTGAGGTTTGACCTGGTGGCCATTGCCCACTACTGCCGATGACAGGGCCAAGTCCTCACAACTGCAGTGCCAAAGACACTTCCTCCCAGTATGACACATGCTAACAGTAAGCCATTATAAATGTATGGTGGTAATATGTGTCACCATCTGAAAGATGGACATGGCATGACTGTTGGGCTAGATATACAAGCAGTACACAGGGAAAAGTACCCAAAACATACAGTATACAATGTATAACTGTGAGAGGGACACACCCTTGGAATTGTACATACTGATATGCATCACATTATCTGGGCTTGTAATAAGGAATACCGATGTCATCTGGCTGAACACTTGCAGATCACAAAGGTGAGAATACTGATGTATTGGGAAATGGCTGATGTCCCAGCACAAGCCAGCATAACTGGAATACATCATGCATATCTGTGAGTCAGATGCAAGTAGTGTCCATAGCACACATGCACCCAGCTCACTCAAACACCACCCACAGGTACCTCTCTGGTCATATCCTTGCTGTTCGGAATGGGTAAAATATGACCCCCACCTGTGTATGTCAATAGCGAAAGAATGCAGCATGCAGTGCAGGTGTCCCATGCATGTGTGTTCCTAGCTGTAAGCACCCTGCCAGCATCCACACCACCTGATCAATACTGATAAAAAGTATTGGCATGAACACCTAGCACACCTACCCTGTCAACCCAGGGGAATATACTATGACAGTCTGGGATTGTAGGACTGACAGAATGCAATGGCCTGCTACAGCTGGCCTGCATCACCACCAAGTGGCCTACAGGCCTCTGCCAAAGGCCTGTGTCTCACCCGTACTGCCAATGTCTGTTATGTAATGGACACCCAAATAACAACATAACACACTCCACATAAGCCATATGCAAGACCAACATGTCCACCATGTCCCACTGCATGAACTGTGGACCAACACCAAAACACAACTGTGATGAGGTGATAACTATAGGGAAAGTATCAGAGAATGTATGCATAATGTATGGAAGAGGATAGAATAAAAGAGGGGGGGTGGGATCATGGGCAGCATGGAATGTGCAAGGTCGGACACATAGCCATGTGCACATACTATCCCTGGCTGCAAACACAAAAATGGGTGGCTACAAACCTGCCCATACACCACAATAGGGGTAATGTCCTGACTTATGACCCCTGCCTCTGGGTAACCTGTGTGAATCTGTACAGCTGTGAAGTATTGCCACAGCAAGATAAGGCTATACTGTCATGTCGATGGATGTACAAGTATGGGATCCTCTTCCAACACTGTACCAAGGTGCTGAACTGGATACACAGGCCCAGCAGCAAGTGTCTGCAGCTCCCCCTCCAGAATGGCATAACTTTCCATGAATATGTAGGCATTTGACCACAATACTGGACACAGCTGCATTCACCCTGTGTTCCCCAGGACATCACTGTGAGGAAGAATGCCCACCTGACAGTACTTGAGGACATAAAAAATCACAGTGTATAACAGTACACATGTCTGAATATATCTGTTAACACCAGTACCATGTAGCAGAAGTAGCACAGACACAATCACATACAGTACACACTATTCCTTACACAGTTTGACCCCATATTGCCAAGTGATCCACAGATATCCTGCAGAAACAGTTTGCTACCTGTAGGTTTAGAACACAAAGGTCTGCACTGGAGTACAAACTACCTGGAATAGTTCCACACATTCAATACAGGAGGGCATACTGGGCATGCTCACACACTTAGAGAAATGAAGGCAATGACAGACAACAACATACTGAAAGGTCATACTGGGCATGCTCACACACTTAAAACAATGAAGCCCATGTCTGCCAACAACAGTGGACCATACCTATCTGACAGTTGCAAATGTTAGTGCATCCACTCCTCAGTATACACCAGTCATGCTTTGCAGACACATTGGATAGGAATACACACATATATCCGAGGACAACACACTATAATATGCCAAAAGTAAACATACATAGATGTGTGGAAGTGAGTGACAGTGACAAAGAGCCTTCTATCATGAGGCCTGTCCCACCCAACACACAGCCAAATGGCTACAACCACATGATGTGTAAATGTCACTCACTGTAGAAATTAGCCACTGGTATCTGTCAGCATTACAGACTCTGTGGTGCAAGTGCTAGCTGTGCTACATGACTGTACAAGGCAGTAGTCATCTAGCAGTTGTATACACGTACCTGCGGAATATAAACTTGCATGTGCCTGTGTGTGGTGTGTCTACCTCTCAATGAAAGGGTTACGGCCCATGCACACACACTGCCCTTCCCATAGCCCTACTATGACAAGACTGATGATGTCATCCACTTTGAAATACACATTTGGGAAATGATTAGCTCAGTAATCTCTGTGATGTGTCCCATACCTGTGTAATGCTGTAGTGTGATAAGCTCGTCAGGTAGAAGTTTTAATCGCAGATGGCAACTGTTTGTGTGTGTGTGCATGTCTCTGTCTGTGTTGGGAGCAATGCTTTTTAGGCTAGTCACACTCATTATAATTTAAATGCCCTACTTTGGCAAGGCTACTGATGTCATTCACTGTGAAATACACCTTTGGGACAGAAGTAGCTCAGTAATCTATGTAATG